>NC_084738.1:36537063-36752063 GCF_033978785.1 Entelurus aequoreus
CTTCTGAGCCAATGAGCAAACACATTGTACCATTAGAACACTGGAGTGATAGTTGCTAGAAATGGGCCTCTATACACCTATGTAGATATTGCACCAAAAACCAGACATTTGCAGCTAGAATAGTCATTTACCATATTAGCAATGTATAGAGTGTATTTCTTTAAAGTTAAGACTAGTTTAAAGTTATCTTCATTGAAAAGTACAGTGCTTTTCCTTCAAAAATAAGGACATTTCAATGTGACCCCAAACTTTTGAACGGTAGTGTATATATAAATATATACGTGTATATATATATATACAGTACACATATATATGTGTGTGTGTGTGTATATGTATATATATATATATATACATATATATATATATATATATATATATATATACATATATATATATTTATATATATATATATATATATATATATATATATATATATATATATATATATATATATATATATATATATATATATATATATATATATATATATATATATATATATATATATATATATATATATATATATACAGTATAACTGTACAAGTTAACTACTTTGTGATGTTAAATTACAGACTGAAAGCATGAATGATACCATAATTTTTTCCTCTGCTTCTTTCATCTTCAGGTTATAGTAATTGTCTTCCTTACCGGCTCACTGTCACTGGTTACAGTTGTCGGCAACATCTTAGTGATGCTGTCCTTCAAGATCAACAAGGCACTGAAGACTGTGAACAACTACTACCTCCTGAGCTTGGCGTGTGCTGACCTGACCATTGGCACACTGTCTATGAACTTGTATACCACCTATATCGTCATGGGGCAATGGGCTCTGGGACCAGTGGTCTGTGACTTGTGGCTTGCAATCGACTATGTAGCAAGTAACGCTTCCGTCATGAATCTTCTCGTCATTAGCTTTGACAGGTAACCCATTGTTTTTCTTAACTTACAGCTGTGTATAGTAAGCTACATTGGGTGTTAACACCTCATTCTGTAAGGTCGGGCTTCTGAACCGGAGGAATACAAATCCTACAGACAGAAAAAAATAGTTGCCAATAGTTGTTGAATATATTCTAGTCTGTTTAATGTTGTAGTAACTAGTGAGGCACATAAGCCGCTCACCGACAATTCAGGTGCGCGATCACTGCTTTTACGCGCCTGTACTTGTGTGTTGTGCAACACATAATTTACGGTTTATCTATACAACAAAATGTAAATAAAATGATTCCTTGAGGATTACAGTTCGTAAAAAAAAAAAATAAAAAACATTTCCGGACTTAATTAGTTATAGTACATACATATAATAGATCATATTTTATGTATTTCTGAACCCCCTCCTATAGGGATTGTGGTCCTAAATGTAGTGTTTATGCCAGGTAATGTCTTGTTTCTTGAAGATCTACACAATTTAATTTTGAACAAATGTATGCTTTTTGGACAAACATGAACGAAAGCCAGACTATGAGATAGCGCTTAAAGATTATCTTGTGGCGTAAATTGTGATCATAACAGTGTGAAAATCGAGAAAACACTGTACTCGCAATTAAATCATTAAATAGTCCTAAATTCCAAAGGCTGGCAAAGTCCAGATGCAAAAAACTTTTTTTTTGGTTTTCCAGGTAATACTAATGTTCAATGAAATTATATTGGGGAATAAATATTTAGCTAGTTCTGAAAATGATATGTAAAAGATACAGTGCATCTGTAAAGTATTCACAGCGCTTCACTTTTTCCACATTCTCTTATGTTACAGCCTTATATCAAAATGGAATACATTCATTTTTGTCAATAAAATTCCACACACAATACCCCATCATGACAATTTGAAAAGTTAAAAAATATATATTTTTTTTGCAAATGTATTAAAATCAAAACATTAAAAATCCAATGTACATAAGTATTCACAGCCTTTGCTCAATACTTTGTTGATGCACCTTTGGCAGCAATTACACCCTCAAGTCTTTTTGAATACGATGCCACAAGCTTGGCACACCTATCTTTGGGCAGTTCTGCCCATTCCTCTTTGCAGCACCTCTCAAGCTCCATCAGGTTGGATGGGAAGTATTAGTTTTCATCCAGCTTGAATCCAATCTCTTTATCCTAAATAGTCTCCCAGTTCCTGTCACTGAAAACCAGCCCCACAGCATAATGCTGCCATGTACATGTAAGTTTGTAGTCGTAAAACATTTGCAAAATGTTTCGATAAAATTTTTTTTTTAAAAATCACATTGTCATTACGGGGTATTGGAATAAGGCTGTAACAAAACAAAATGGGGGAAAATGCGCTGTGAATTGCTTGTATTCCGAAGCGTGACTTCTTCCCGGAAGTGAAAACCAGTGGTGGTCAACCAAGCCAAGATGGCTGTTGTACAGCAAGCAGCGCGCAACTATCGTAGTATGCAAGAGGCCGAGATCTTCCTCAAAAAAAGATTTGTCGAGTGACATCTAGGATTATACGTCTTCCGCGTTCCCATACATATCGAGCTATTGTTCTCCAGACGTCATTCTACAGGACAAAACAGATGGAAACTTGGAACAACATGGAGATCTAAGACCTCTCTATGTGTGGCTGGGTCAAGCAAATTGGTATCAAGACTAAATATGCATCGTTTTTGCTCAGGTAAGGTTGAGTTTTATGATTTAAATTTGCGCCTAAGATGCCATGTTTGTTGCTGTTGCACGCGCCGTTTACAAGTAGCATGATTTTATCAAAATATAACTATAGATGTCAACATTGTGTATGTGCTGAAATCTTAATTTATGATTGCTGCCTTTGGTAAAAGCTTAACTCTTGCAGGTTTTGCTCACATTAACTTTCTTTTATGTAGACATGCCGAGTTGTTACTTTTCAAAAAACTCGTAGCAAAAATGTCTTTAAGAAATACAAATAACATCAAGATAATACTTAAATGGGAAATAATAAAGGTTAAAAGTATATCACACAAACCTTTAAGAAAGTGATCAATGCTAACTGATGCATTCTTCGACTCTGCTCCCTTGGACTGGAGTGTGCGCTACTTTTATAGTATTCATTTCGTAAAATCTTTCACTCTTTCACCCTTTTTGATAACCTCTTGAGGAACTCTGAAGAAACGCTTATCCTTCTTGCGATTTGAACGATTTGTACAGCCCAAAACAACACAAGCATAGGACTAAATGGTGTCTATAGTGCCCTTTGAAAATATAGAGCTAGCTTGACCACCACACATATTTAATGGGTGGGACGTGAGCCGGACACGACATCAGTAACATCTAAGCAATACTTTCCGGATGCACTTTAAGGTTTGAGTCGATACTGTACATCAATCAATGATCCCAGAGAAAAATGTAATATAAAAGGTAATGATACTTTGTCTCATGTCCAAGAAGTATTAACATAAAATTCCCCAATGCAGCTCATCCTTAATTTGTATTTTATTTTACACAAAGACATTTCTTATTTTGAGTAACCATGATGCCTTTATTAGAAATTTTTTAAGTATGATCTACACATTTCTGTAATGGCTTCTGAACGGTGGTAGTATTAAGTCATCTATTTCTTCCCTTCAGGTATTTCTCTGTGACCAGACCTTTGACCTATCGTGCCAAGCGCACAACCAAGCGGGCCATGACCATGATTTGTTTAGCCTGGTCCATTTCTTTCATTCTCTGGGCCCCGGCCATTCTGTTTTGGCAGTATATCGTCGGTGAGCGGACGGTGCCGTCGAATGAATGCTTCATTCAGTTTCTGTCTGAGCCCATCATTACATTTTGCACTGCTATTGCTGCATTTTACTTGCCAGTCACTATCATGACAACCCTGTTTTGGAAGATCTTTCAGGAGACAGAGAAACGTGTTAAGGATATGGAGGGTCTTAAGGGTTCTGGTGCTGGAAAAAAACAAACTCAGGGGAGTGTAGCTGGAGGCGATGGAGCGAGTAATAGCCAGAAGGAGAATTCTGCGTCATCGAAACAAATGAGGTCCACAAACAGGAGTGATGAGCAAAATCAGCTGCCTTCAGAGGACAAGGCCCACACCGGTCAGAGAACATGTGGTGCTTTCTTCAGCCGGTGTTCATCCCTGCTACTAAGATGCCGTGGATCCAGAAGCGCTGATAATACTGCACCAGCAGAGCAGGGTAGCTGTGACAATCTTAACAACAATGAAGCTTCAGAGGGCGAAGAAGAAGTAAATGATGCAGACCAATCAAGGCTTCCTGCAGGTTGGACATAAAAAGCCTAACAAGACTTTCTAAAAAACGTACCTCAAGGAAGCAATGTCAAAACTAATGTCTTACCTTTCTGTCTATCTATTGTCTTTAGATGGGGAGAAGTCTAAAAGGGTGAAGAACAAAGATACAAAATCTCAGTCAAACCCTACACAGCCGGCTGAGACATCTCCCGAAAACACCTCAATGAAAGATGGGAGCACGGCAAAAAGGTTTGCCTCTAAATCCAAGACCGAGGTTAACAAGCGCAAAAATGAAAAAAAGGCAAATGACAAGAAAGCAGCACGGACACTGAGTGCCATCCTCTTCGCCTTCATTACTACTTGGTTGCCATACAATATCATGGTCTTGGTCAACACATTCTGCCAGGACTGTATCCCGGGAACTCTTTGGGAACTGGGATATTGGTTGTGTTATGTTAACAGCACAGTCAACCCCATGTGCTATGCCCTGTGTAACAAGACTTTTCGAACAACTTTCCGGGATATTTTGATGTGCCAGTGGAAAAACAAAGGCAAGCCTCAATGTCATCAGAGGAATCCTGCGGCTTGCCGGAAAAAAGATCAAAGGTAGACAACATGTAAAGTTAAATATAATTTGGATGGATTACAATGAGGAAATTGCCAAAAGAATTGTTTGGAAACATTAGGAAAAAAACAACATTCAAAAGACAGCACTTTGCAAAAGTCTTAGGCCTCCACTATTTTTATTGTTGGAATTATTTGATTTTATTATGATTGAGCAGTTATTTTCACACAGTAAAGAGTAAGTAGTAGAGCTTACACAAAAACTATTTCAAACAAACTTTGTTGCTAATGAAGAATCTGTCAAAATAAAGGGTCGTAATATTGCAGTTCAAGTTCTCCAAAAATTGGTCCACGCCTTCTGTCAGTTTATCATCCTCTATGTAAAACGATGTAACCTGCTAACTAAGATATTAGATTTGGACTTGGCCTGCATTCTTTAGACTGACATTCTAGTTATACTGTATGTGGTTATCAAAGTGTTGCTAAAACATGGTAATTAATGGTGTTCAGACTTTTGTACAGTGCTGTACATGGTCACAGTCAGTGTCAGAAATTCCTATGCACTCACCAAAGATTTGGGGGTTTGTAGCTTTTAGTGATTGCGTCATTCTTTTTCTGGACCAGTGTCATAGAACAATTAATATACCGACTTCGGGAAAAAGCGGTTACTGTATGACATTTTCTAACTGTTTCTTTAAAGTTAAATATGAAAAAACACAGACCTAATTGATGCCAGTGGTGCCTTACCAGTGCCTCAACTTTTGGGAAATGTGAGCCTTTAAGTTGCGAGCAAAAATGTGGGTTAGGGGCCAGCTTTAGATACTGTACTTCCCCCCTGCTAGTTGGTGTAGCAAATGTCCCAGTGAACTCCATGAGATACACCCAACTTTTGGTTTCTCAATTTCTATCATTAGCTAATTGCTCGACAGACACAACTTTGTTTTTCTAACCATGGGAACAAAGATTGTGAAGGACAGTGCTGTGAAGAAGAAGTGGATGTTCTTCTTTGAATTAAAGAAAGACATCATCAACAACATGACTGAGGTTTGCGTTGGAAAAGCAGTACGTGCATAACTGCTACAACCTGTGCCAAACTGACGAAGGAGCCGAAAAGTTATGACTATGCCAGCGTTATAATTATCTCTAAAGGGACGATATTTTTCCATAAAAATATGGAGAAGCTGTGGATGGTGTATTTGACATAAAAAGAGCTTGCAGGAGATACTGTAAAAGTCTGCTCTCCAAGGTAAACACTGTACATCACAGGTGTCAAACGGCCGGCCCGCGGGACCATTTGAAAATCAAAATGCAGCTGACCTGCATGGAGAATTACAGCAAATAAGAACCTTAACTAACTATGAAAACACAGTTAACAGGAAACAATTGCTCCTCAGAGGCATCCTCAGACCTGCAAAGTCTTTAGGGTTCTGCGGAAGACTCCCAGAAGCTCCCCTTGTCTGCCGATATTCTAACTGAAGTTACAAACCTCCTGGATTCTGCCGTTTTTGTATGCCAATAATATATTGTAGCTTTTGTCCGGATGTTCAAAGGATAACTAGGACAAGGTTGATCAACAATCACTTCATTAAAACGAACAAAAACAACATCCTTGGCATCAGTTAATCATGTTCGGCCCGCAATCTAAAGTGTATTTTGAATTTTGGCCCCCTCTGCAAAGAGTTGGACATGCCTGCTATACATCATTATTGCATTACTTTATTTCATAAAACTACTGTATTTGTTAGTAGTACATTCTATTGTACGGAGCCCCTAAAGGGACATGGGAATTTTTTTTTTTTAGACATGTATCTCGTGGCCACGAGAAAGTATCTCGTGGCCACGAGAAAGTATCTCGTGGCCACGAGAAAGTATCTCGTGGCCACGAGAAACTTTTTATAAAAAAAAAAAAAAAAAAAAAAAATTTAATTTTTTTTTTTTTTTTTTTTTTTTTTATAAAAAGTTTCTCGTGGCCACGAGAAACTTTCTCGTGGCCACGAGAAACTTTCTCGTGCGCACGAGAAAGTTTCTCGTGGCCACGAGAAAGCATTGGATGCGTGCTGATGGTTTAGTGTGTGTTAAAATGGCAGTTTAGGAGTTAATATGGCTGTATTTCCAGATAGGACTTTCCCCGATGTGTGTTGTGGCAAAATGTGAATGCTTGATTAGTAGGTGTGAGACAAACACTTTATCTTCCTGGTTATTGTAACGCTACGTGTTTGACATTATTTAAGACTTTATCATGCCCGGGAAAGGACAGTTTTCCTCTTCTGTGGCTGTGGGGGGTGGGCGTGGCTTGCGGACCTGCAGTGAAGCGGAGTGTGTCAGTTAGTCCCATGTTGATGTGATCAAACTTCTTTCTTGCTTGGAAGATACACACACAATTGTAACTGTTATTTCTTCCTGCACATAATAAATATGTACAACGTGTTTGGATGTATTCATTTATGTAAAATTGTCATTAAATGTAATATTGCCTGACAAAAAGTGATACGACGTACGTAATATTTTGATATTTACACATCGCATATTTACACACGCGCATCTGACTAGAATACCCTTATGTGCATTACATATATCAACATCAACTACCTACTGTACTGTTTACTTGTTGAAATACCCTTTTTAGAACAAATATTTACCCACATAATTTATATGTGTATATATAATATATATATATGTGTATGTATGTATATGCATATATATATATATGTATGTATGTGTATCTATATATATATATATATATATATATATATATATATATATATATATATATATATATATATATATATATATATATGTATATGTATATATATATATATATATATATATATATATATATATATATATATATATATATATATATATATATATATATATACATATTATGTATAAGCATGTATATATATACTCTACCGTTTAAAAGTTTGGGGTCACATTGAAATGTCCTTATTTTTGAAGGAAAAGCACTGTACTTTTCAATGAAGATAACTTTCAACTAGTCTTAACTTTAAAGAAATACACTCTATACATTGCTAATGTGGTAAATGACTATTCTAGCTGCAAATGTCTGGTTTTTGGTGCAATATGTACATAGGTGTATAGAGGCCCATTTCCAGCAACTATCACTCCAGTGTTCTAATGGTACAATGTGTTTGCTCATTGGCTCAGAAGGCTAACTGATGATTAGAAAACCCTTGTGCAATCATGTTCACACATCTGAAAACACTTTAGCTCGTTACAGAAGCTACAAAACGGACCTTCCTTTGAGCAGATTGAGTTTCTGGAGCATCACATTTGTGGGGTCAATTAAACGCTCAAAATGGCCAGAAAAAGAGAACTTTCATCTGAAACTCGACAGTCTATTCTTGTTCTTAGAAATGAAGGCTATTCCACAAAATTGTTTGGGTGACCCCAAACTTTTGAACGGTAGTGTATATATATATATTATATTACTGTAACTTGTTCTTAAAAATAGTAGTTATTTTGTTTGTCAAATTTAGTGTTTGTGTGTATATATGTATACTGTATATATTTATGTGTGTTTCTTCCTATACAGTATACATGTATATGTGTGTGTGTGCGTGTATATACTGTATATATATATATATATATATATATATATATATATATATATATATATATATATATATATATATATATGTATATATATATATATATATATATATATATGCATATACATACATACACATATATATATATTATATATACACATATAAATTATGTGGGTAGATATTTGCTCTAAAAAGGGTATTTCAACAAGTAAACAGTACAGTAGGTAGTTGATGTTGATATATGTAATGCACATAAGGGTATTCTAGTCAGATGCGCGTGTGTAAATATGCGATGTGTAAATATCAAAATATTACGTACGTCGTATCACTTTTTGTCAGGCAATATTACATTTAATGACAATTTTACATAAATGAATACATCCAAACACGTTGTACATATTTATTATGTGCAGGAAGAAATAACAGTTACAATTGTGTGTGTATCTTCCAAGCAAGAAAGAAGTTTGATCACATCAACATGGGACTAACTGGCACACTCCGCTTCACTGCAGGTCCGCAAGCCACGCCCACCCCCCACAGCCACAGAAGAGGAAAACTGTCCTTTCCCGGGCATGATAAAGTCTTAAATAATGTCAAACACGTAGCGTTACAATAACCAGGAAGATAAAGTGTTTGTCTCACACCTACTAATCAAGCATTCACATTTTGCCACAACACACATGGGGGAAAGTCCTATCTGGAAATACAGCCATATTAACTCCTAAACTGCCATTTTAACACACACTAAACCATCAGCACGCATCCAATGCTTTCTCGTGCGCACGAGAAAGTTTCTCGTGGCCACGAGAAAGTTTCTCGTGGCCACGAGAAACTTTTTATAAAAATTTTTTTTTTTTTTTTTTTTTTATTTATTTTTTTTTTTTTTTATAAAAAGTTTCTCGTGGCCACGAGAAAGTTTCTCGTGGCCACGAGATACTTTCTCGTGGCCACGAGATACATGTCTAAAAAAAAAAAAATTCCCATGTCCCTTTAGGGGCTCCGTACTATTGTATTGTTTTCCTACAATATTTGTTATCTAGAAGTGTGTTTTGTCTTACTATAAAGCATGTGACATGTTAAAATTGTGTTTTTGGGAGGCTTAGAACAGATTATTTGATTCCCATTCATTTCAATGGAGAATATTGATTTTGAATACGAGTATTTTGAGATACTACAGTATCTCTGTCACAAAACAAATTAAACTCGTATGTCAAGGCACAACTGTACTATAGCCTATACACAAGCGTATGTAGGTCATTTTCTAACTTGTCAAATTTGGTCTGAAATGAACAAAACAAAATCAAACATATTTGTTTTTAAATATTTGGATGTTTTACTTCATCACGTGTAGAAAGACTTTACGATAGTGACTGTCCAGCAAATCAAGGGAATCATCAGTTCACTGTGATAAAGGTGTTGTCAAACTAAATTATTGTGCATGTTCCAAATCAATTTTAATCATAAGCATAACAATGCTTCAAAACATTCAATGAAGTTTAACAAATGGATTTACTAAAATATTAGAATAATTGCAAATACTGTAAGTGTGCTTTTGTCAATTTCATGTAAAAATATGTTTTGTGATGAAAATGACATTGTGTGGTGGAAAAGACACAGCATTACCAACCATGTCCACTGTTAACACAAGGTGATTATGAAACATAACGTTATTTAAACTTAAAGTTCATGCACACACACAACAGGTGGTAAAGTACTAATTCCTGCTCTATGTGCAGAAACCTGCAGGCAAGTTGAACTCATTTGACTTGTTGGAAGGAAAACGATAGTTTGTGGCAATCAATGCCATTATATACTGTACGAAATGTGTTTAAATTCAGTGTTTTGGCCATAAAACTGTCAAACTTGGACATGGATGATTTCTTTTATCCTTCATAATCAAGATACATTTGTGGGAATGAACCTAACGTGCCCCTGAGGCTCTGGGACCAGCTGTCTAATGTGATGTGTGGTTTATTCACATCTTGTACATAACTATATCAGACTCAATGTAACCACTAATGCCATCCATAGTGTGTGTGATTGGTTTGGTGTACCAGTCTTCAAGTTACAGTAAAGACTGGACCTGTTCCTCGTCTCAGTGTGTATCTATGTTAGATATAGAATGTTACCTATGGTGCTCGTTTAACAGGCCAGGAAGCCTCCATCAACTGGAAGAGTCACTCCATTAGTCATTGAGCTCTTATCGCTCAGCAGGAACAAAATGCTGTTCACTACTTCATCAACCTCTGCAAAAAAAACACAAAAAGAAAGTAGTTAACACTTTGGTGTGTTTTAAGTCACATTAAAAGTTTAAACCGTAAAATCTGGCTTTTTTTTTTTAATGCAAAGTTCTGCAGGTGCCCAAACATCAACTGTGTGAAGCTAGCGCCCCTTGTCCTGGCAAATATTAAAATACAATGCAATAAGTTTGAGCCATAAACATTTTTTTGCGATATTAATGTATTTCAAAAAGTGATGTCCCCACCTTGTTAAAATCTTACCAAACTTGTCCCAACCATTTGTGCTGTCAAAAAACCCCAATTTGTGCTATAATGGTTTAAATGTTATTACCGTTTTGTTATTATTCATCCGTAGGCTCCACACCTAGTACACATCTCAATTTGTGCTATTGTTTTTTCAGTATCAACCCGCACATCACTATGTGTGTGAATGATAATCAAACCTTAGAGGGGAACTGCACTTTTGCCTGCCTATCATTCACAATCATTATTAAAGACAAGCACACTTATGTTCTTTTTTTAAATACAATCTAACTAGTAAATAAATGCAAGCAAAAGTCTGTCTACGAAATGTTGACAAAAACAGCCTAACCTTAAACCTCAGTAAAACTAAAATAATGCTATTCGGTAACAATAGAAGAGAAAGTCAAACCCCAATCCAAATAGACGGACTAGACATTGAAAGAGTAAATTAAATCAACATTTTTGGGTGGAATAATTGATAACAGGAACTGGAAATCTCATGTAAAAAAGCATACAACATTAGGTGGTCAAGAAACACATCAATAATGAAGACAGGAAAATATGGATTGGACAAAAAAATCACTTTATATAACTCTACTGCTCGCTAGTGTTACCAAATTATACCAGTTATTGTGTAGAAATATGGGGAAACAACTACAAAAGTACACTTCGTAACTAACGGTGTTTTAAAAAAGGTCAGTTAGTATGATACATAGTGTTGGATATTAATGATGTGCGGGTCGATACTGAAATATCAATACCGCCGATACGAGTTCCTTATGCTCTGATATCGATTCTCAAATAAAAATATCCATACTTTTACTATTTTCCCACCACTTGTGGCAGTAATGACCATCTCAAACAAACAGAATAAGTCTAGAGCTAAAGCCATGGAGAAGTTTCTTAAGCGCCAAAAATATGACTTAAGTGGTGAAGCAGCAACACTTACTACTTTTAAAATTTTACCAGATACATTAGGTATATTTTCATAAAGTATTGTTATTGGATCGGTATCGCCGATACCAACCGAAATGTTACTCAGTATTGGATCGGGGAAAAAAATATCAGTCACTATTGGATTCAGCAAACACTCAAATTATTTATTTATTGAATCAAAAATGTTGAAATTCAACGACATGGGGGATTTGCAAACAGCCAAAAATGTGTACAAAGCATACTATAACCTAAAACCAAAGAAAGTACAACAATTACGTATAACCGCTAAATGTGGGTCCTTACCATTAGCGCTTCTAATAAAAATATCACTAATACCGTATTTTCCGGACTATAAGGCACACTTAAAATCCTTTTTTTTCACCTCAAAACTCGACAGTGCGCCTTATAACCCGGTGCGCCTAATGTACGGAATAATTCTGGTTTAGCTTACCGACCTCGAAGCCATTTTATTTGGTACATGGTGAAATGTGTGACCAGTAGATGGCAGTCAAACATAAGAGATTTATTAGCCTTTATTTAACCAGGTAAAATCCCATTGAGATCAAAGATCTCTTTTCCAAGGGAGACCTGGCCAAGAGGGCAGCAGCAAGGTTACATTAAAAAAAGTAAACAAATACATAAAACATCACATTTACGACATTAAAACTTGCTCACATAACACATGTGCATACAGACAAGGTAGACTGCAGTCCTTTCACAGAAGCTTTTAACTCATTCAACGTAACAAGGGTTTGAAGTTTAATATTCGATTGTAGGTTATTCCAAGCCTTCGCTGCTGAAAACCTAAATGCTTTCTTGCCCAGTTCAGTTCTTACTTTGGGGACGACACATTGCAGAACATTCATTGAACGAAGATTGTGACTTCCTTGTTTCTTTGTTAAAAGACAAGACAGATAAGATGGAGTGATACCCAGAATGGTTTTGTAGATGAAAACATACCAATGATTGAGGCGTCAAGCACATAAAGATGATACGTGCAGACTGCAATATGATGGCAGTCATACACAAGATATATGTGTAGACTGCAATATGACTCAAGTAAACAACACCAACATTTTATATATTCCATTGAAAATATAGAACATTACACACGGCGCTCAAAAATCCATCAAAATGTTTTAGTACGACTTTGGTAAGCTATGAAGCCGCACTGCTTGATGGATTGTACTGTGCTACAGCATACGAGTATTATTATGGTGTGTATAAGGTAAGACATTATCTGGCGTTTTGTTCTTGTTTTTCTCTATCTTCTTGTTATGGGACATTCATCCTCCGCTGTTGCCATTTCTAATATAAAGTAGTGTAAAGTTCTTACTTATATCTGTCAGTAAACTCACCATGAAAGCGCTAAAACGTACCGGTGTAGTGAGTTTACATTATTCACCCAAGGGTATTAGAGAGTACCGATCGGACGTTTTTTCACAGGGCACATTTCCGGCGTTGTTGTTGCATTATTGAGCCACGGATGAGGAGATGCTGCTCCGTTATTGATTTAAGTAAAGTCTGAATGTCATTAAAACAGATAGCGCCATCTTTTGACACTTTTTCCACTCCCGTTCTTGCACGCTACACCGCTACAACAAAGATGACGGGGAGAAGACGCTGCAGAAGGTGAGCCACGTAAATAAGACCACCCACACAACGGCGCATCATGAAGCGACTGTCAGAAAGCGGCTTGAAGATGATCTGTAAAAGATTATCTATGCAACATTTTGACCAAAGAACCACCATTACATGTTATGTACAACACAAGGAAGTGTTTTTAAATTAGAAAAAAAATAAATAAATATGACTACTTTAATGTGCCTGTGTGCCTTATATATGAAAAAAGATCGAAAATAGACCATTCATTGGCAGTGCGCCTTATAATCCGGTGCGCCCTAAGGTCTGGAAAATACGGTATTTGGTTAATATTCAGGTCACGAAATGTAAATGGAGTATTGTTGGCAGTTTTTTGGATGGTTTTTTGAGGGCTTTATGGTCTGGTTACATGTAATGACGTCATGGCTCCCATTGGCTACATTGTAAGCGGAATTGTATGTACGTTTATTTAATTGGAATGCATTAAAAAAAAGTTTTCTTGTCCCTCACAAGAATTAGAAGGAACATTTTAAAAATGTGCAGTTCCCCTAAATAACATTCACACCATAATAGCACAAATGTTTTTTTGACAGCAAAAACGTTTCGGACATGTTTGGTGATGTGAGGGGGCTGGCTGACATCACTGCATGGTCAAAAATGTATTTTAGAATTACTTAAAAACCTAAACAACACAAACTGGCACAAACAAATAGGAGTGGAATTTCAATATTTGCAACGACAAGGTGGGCCATCTACACACAGGTCCAAAACCCTCATCATGCCCATTTTTGCAGGTACAAAAAATAAGAATCAGGCAATATTAAAATAATAAAAATACTGTGACTATAAAGTTGTAATATTACAAAGAAGTTTCCATACCCCCAAAAAAAGAACTATTAAACAGGACTATATTCATCCATTCAGAGGTTTAGAGGACAAGGTTAATCACAGGGAAAACTTAGAATTCCATAAATCAATATCAAAAAAGCAAAAGCCAAGCGATACAGTAAACAGAAGAGCCAAGTCTGCTGGTTCTGACCTGCAAAGCGGCCGAGCGGGATACGGGATGTCATGGTCTTGGCTTTTTCTGGGTCACTCCAACCTGAGCGTCCCATTTCCGTCATCACCACAGTGGGGTTCACACTGTTCACTCGGATCTATAGCAACACAACGTCACATCTTCACTAACAGTCAAGAAGGACAATGTAAACATTCAGTAAATGAAAGCAAGAAAATAATAATCTCCCGCTGTACATTTGTCATTTAGTTCACCAGAATATGCATCATCATATTTGATTTTAGGTTTTGGTTTACAGAATTTTGCACATTTTTACGGCTTAATGGCAGTCAACAATTTTACAATCTTACGTTGAAATTGCCTCTATTGTTAATTAAAGTTTCAGTATGACCCTGAAACTGAGTTGAACGACATCACTGTAATGGATGTTTCAGGTGTCTCAATTGAAGCATTTAGACTAGATTTGACAGTTTTCTGCAAGTCTCTATAACATTTTATTACGTGTGGTGTACACTGCATCCAAACCTCAAGTGCGATGTATAGTTTCACCTTTCCGGAGCGCTGGACGTATTGCAGCCTTAGAACAAAAGCACTTAAGTCGATTAGAGAATACGTGGAAGACGATATGTCGCAGGGAACGCCCACATTTGAGGGTTGCTCCACCCAAAGTGGAACAGACTTAAATCGTGCGGGAGAATGCTGTGTAGCCAGAATCAATGCAGTTGCGCACCATTTTTTACTTAAGCACTTGGCAGAATCTGTCCACACATAGTATATACTATATGTAGTATAGAGTGTGCGACTATCGATACATCTTAAAGGGACAATTTGTTGTCATTTTGTGTATGGTAGAGACAGGGTTTCCCCTCGATTTCTATGATACCTGTGGCGATGGGGCCGTGGTCACCATGACATCATTGCATAATTTGCTATGATGATATGATTTTCTTTCAAAAGCTAAAAAATATATTGAATAAATAAATTTTAAAACAAATATATTAATAATTAGTATGAACATATCTGTTTACATTGTTTTGCCATATTTTCAATTGTTGTGCTTATTGTACAATGTATATTTTGTTAAGAATTTTTCAAGTGTCTAGACACTTTTAATGACTTTTTTATTGAAGACGGCTAGCAACAAATTGAACATATTTTTCTGGTGTTTTTATAGACAGTACTCGTGTTTACAGACTCTTCTTCTGTCCCTCGATATCTCTGACAAATATGCGAGCTGCAGCGAGCATAACGTCACACTTGCTTCGAGCTGCTGCTCCAGTTAGACTTTCTCTCCTTAAAAGCCACCATTGTCCTTCTAATATTTGCACATTTTGTAGATTGCTGTCCGCAGGTATATCTCTGATACATTAAAGTTACGTCCAAATCGCAGACATGCTGACAACGCTCCAGACAATCGCGTCCGTCTTGTTTACATCTTGTTTCGGCCTCGCTGTTTTCTGTGATCAAATTCTCTTTTTAGTGGCCGAGTTTAGGTGCATCACTAGACAATAGTGCGCAAATAATAGGATGTACTGTATATATACATTCATACTGTAACGACCTGCTGGCGGTAATGTTATATGTTCCTGTGCTTTTAAATTAATGTACATTTTTCCAATGATCACAATTGTGAATTCTGTGCCTGAAAGCGGATTGGTGGAGAATGAGGAAGTGTTGTTGTGTGTATGGGGTAAGGTTGTACGGTAAACGAGTACTATAAAGTACCGCAGTACTAGTGAATTAAAAACGGTACTATACCGCTTCTGAAATATACTTTTTTTTATTTTATGGACACGACAGCACGCTGTCGTTGCTGGTAAAAGGAGCAGAGGCGCATGTTAAACAACACACATGCACGTAGTACTTACAAGCAGAAACAGAGTTCCGACGCTGAAGCGCCGCTCTGGCAGAGGAGCTTTAAAACCGCTAGCTAGCGGCTAACGTCCATTCGCAGTCGGCAGTGTTTTATCTACTTTTAAATCACTAATCCTCGCCTCCATGGGAACAAATAAACTATGTTTCTTACAAGTCTCATCCCTGCAGGACAAGAAATAGCTAAACATGCTTCACTACACACCATAGGAGGATACAATAGCTAACCACTAACAGCAAGCCCAGCGCTCCTGAATGTAAACAAATGCCAGAAGTGGATCTACACAGACACAGACTGTAACGATACCAAGTACAAGAGCGTATATAGTCGATACTACTGTGATTGCATCAATATTTTTTGTATCACAAAATCTTTTGTCTGTTTTAAATGTTTGTAAACCCAGGAAGTACCGTAATTTCCGGACTATAAGCTGCACCCGACTATAAGCCGCACCAGCTAAATTTAGGGGAAAATACAGATTGCTCCATATATAAGCCGCACCCGACTATAAGCCGCAGGGTTTTGATGTGTAATTACCGTAGTATATAGGGGTTCCTGCTACCACAGAGGGGATTGTCGGGACAGAGATGACAGTTTGGGAACGCAAAGCGTCCCATTTATTAACTATAAATCTTTCAATCATTCAATCAAACTTTCACATCTTTGACATGGCGAACAGCATTCGTGCAGAGTACAAATAATACAACGGTGCAAAGTAACACAAAGTGCTCGCATGTACGATATCAAAATAACCAGCCTACCGGTATATGAAAAGTCAGTCTTTAATCATTGTGTCATCGTCTTCCTCCTGCGTACTAAAACCACCGAAATCCTCTTCGTCGGTGTCGGAGAAGAACAGGCCGTAAATAAGCCGCACCCTTGTATAAGCCACAGGGACCAGAACGAGGGGAAAAAGTAGCGGCTTATAGTCCGGAAAAATACAGTATGTCCATGGACACAGGAGAGTTTTAAATATGACCAATGTGTGACTCTGTCACTACTTGGTATTGGTTGGATACCAACATTTGTAGTATCACCCAAAACTTTGTTAAAATATCAAACAACAAAATAATAAGTGAATATTACATTTTAACATAAGTGTAGATGGAACATGTTCAAACAGACAATGAACAAGTAGATATAAAATGTATTTTCTATCACTTGTCCCTCATAATTTTGACAAGATAATAGAACAGAAAATGACACAATATGTTACTGCATACGTCAGCAGACTAATTAGGAGTCTTTGTAACCTGTTTGCTTACTTACTACTGAAAGAGAAGTTGTCTAGTATGTTCACTATCTTATTAAATGCCAAAATTGTTCTTTGATTGCAATAAGAAACATATATTAAATGTATCATAAGATTATCTGTTAAAATAAGGAAAATATGTTTTTGTTGTTGTCCCCTTTATTTTGAAAAGTATAGAAAAGTATCGAAATATTGGTATCGGGACAACTCTAATCTGGGGAAGCAAGGAGACCTAAGTGTGTGTACGGTAGGTAAAACCTGTTGGAATTGTGTCGGTTGTTAGCATAACATTGGCAATAAAAGTTCAAAAGAGCGTTGGACTTTGTGTGGCTTCTTCTATAGGCTACAATACATTATATGACTTTAATTTGTTTTCACGTAAAAAACACTTATTTTCAAAATGTGGCAGCTATGATATTGCGATGGTGGTGCGCCACATTCAGGGGAAACCCGAGTAGAAAGTACCTGATGAGCTCCCAACTCCAGAGCCATGACTTTTGTCAACATGTCCAGCGCTCCTTTACTGGCACCTGAAGGAAATACCATTTCATCTATTATGAACATTCAGTCTAAAGTTATACCAACGAAAAGTCTAGAAAAAACAAAAGTAGAACATGAGTTTTCTTACAGTAGACAGTGTGGTTTCTGAGGGCACATTGAGATGCCTGGCTTGACACGTTGACAATGGCGCCTCCTGATCCTCTGCCCTTCATCCCAGCAGCCACAATCTGTTACAAAGATACTAAAAGTAGCCTCTTTTGATTCAAGACAGGCAATATCATTGTTTGATTCAATACAACTGCCAAATATGCTCCTCATAAAAGATTGTGATACTTGTATGTCTTTGTCCTTTACACATGAAATACAAATGAGCTTACCTGGGACACATGCAGCACAGCTTTCACATTCACATTGAAAGACCTGCAGATAAAAGACCCTCCCTTAATTGAGTTTAGGTGTTTGATGATACAAAAAGTCTCTGGGACACATCTTTTAATCAATGTATTAATTGGTTAGTCATATTCAGCCGTAAAACATAATACTTTCATAATGCTTACCAAGACATTTTGGACAATTGTCTGTGTGAACAGTTTAGGAAGGCCTTTTTCTGTTCAAATGGTCAAAGCAAGATCCATAAAAGTATGCTTGGATTAGTTTAGTGTACACAACATCAAGCTCATCAAACATCTTTGGAATGAACCATTGCAGACCCGTTCAGACCTCTGACATCACAAATATTTTTCTGGAATAACCTCACAAACAGTCTTCAACATCTTTCAGAACATCTAGAATAGGTGTTGAGAGGCAAAGGGCACGGGGGTACTCGGCCATGGCACTAAAGAGAGGCTACTTAAGGACCATCCCTGCACAGGTGTACGTGATTCTTATGCAGAACGTTGCCTGCCCAATACCAAATTTGCTGGACTGTCTTAAAGGAAGTATACATCTGGATGGCTGTAAATGTACTCAGTGTTGATAGAAATAAGAGTAAGGGTCTGATCTACTAAAGTTTGCGTATAATAAATCATGTGCAAACTTTATAGCGCACGCAAAGCAGAGGATTGCGTCTCTTAAATGAGCAAAATAAGGAGTGCAATTCATGTAGCGTGTTTGTCTCTTTATGAATATGCAGAATATATGCTGATTATTGGAACGCCCACAATACTGGGAGGAGATGCAAATATAATCATATACCGTTCACGTGATCTATCAAGGCTGTGGCCGCTATTTAGCATGTTAAGAATGTGCGCGCAAACTGGCGCAGTTACAACTGTGACAAAGGAGGCGATTGTGCTGCAAAGACAGACGATGGACAGAAAATCCTCCATCCGTAAAACATAATACAACTATTGTCTAATCAGCAATATCATTTTATAATTTTATAGCTGCTGGCTGAATAAAAGTAATTCAATTGATTTGTTTTTAGTCCCTATTTTTAATGCCTTCTTGCATGCATTTCTGGACCATTTCAGACGCACCATCACAACACCGGCGCCTAACAGAGCTAAAAATAGCAGTGCTGAAAATAGGTTCTGCTGTCTGGATCAGGGGGTTTTAAACTCCAGCCCTGACTTTTCCACTCAATTATTAACACCGAATTAGTGATCTTACGCTTGAAAAAATAAATAAATTAAGGAATATAGATAAAAAAGATTTTAAAAATGTTTACCCTTGATTTTATTCATATTCAAAATTGTTGTCTAACCTACTTACAGTTTACAACTTTGTCGAATGGTATGGAATTGTGTTAATCACAAAGATTATTTATTCAACACATAAAACTGAGGCTTAGGTCAAGCTTATTAGAAAAATAAGTTCTAACCAAATATACTACATAAGAAAGGCAGTGTTGGGTTAGTTACTGAAAACCAGTAACTAGTTACAATTACTAGTTACTTAATTTCAAAAGTAACTCAGTTACTAACTCAGTTACTTACATCAAAAAGTAATGCGTTACTGTGAAAAGTAACTATTTAGTTACTTCTTTTTTTCTTCTTTTTTTTTAAAGCTCCCATTAATGCCCTTTTAGCCTTCATTTCAGTACTGTTATTGCACTGGAGAATAATACAATCTGTTGATCGACTTGACATGCATTTTTATTTTCATTTTAACATAATTAATGAAAAACAGTGCAACATAAAAAGGCATTTCTCCTTTCTTTAAACTTGGACCAATGACCATTAATAAAAAACAAGTTAAAGTGCAACATAAGAAGGCACATCATCTTCCTTGAAACATAGATAGTGAAATAAAGCCTGACATCTGGAGTGATGCTGCTGTCTTCCACACTTGGAGCCATGGATTGTAGAATCCTTGTTTTCAGTGGCAGGATCATTGACACAGATGGTGAAGTTTCAGTGTTCAGTAGAGATGTAACACTTTTGAGGGGTTGAAGCACCTGGAGGACCTCCTCTGCAACTCTCACATCATCATCAGAAAGGTTGATGATGTCTTTGACATTTGTGATTTAGGGCTATATAAATAAACATTGATTGATTGATTGATTGATTTGCCTTCAGGGTCTTGTGGGTCAATGCAGAGTATATAGCTGCCTGCTGCTGCAACATATCATAAGTGGAGTTCCACTACGTTGGGACATCATGTATGAGCTTTATGAGTAGGCAGCTTTAGCATTTCTTGCTTTGTCTTAAGCACATGAGCAGCTGTTGTGCTAGGAAACCTCCTTCCTGATCCATCCTATTGACTAAGATTCCCTTCTGTGATGCCAAATTCACTACATGTGCAAAGCACCTACCTGTGGTCCCAGTCCTGCCTCATTCACTGCAATTATTTGATTTTTGGCATTATCACTTGTGACTGGGATATCTTTATCTTCCATTCCTCCACTGCTTGTGTCAGTACCTGCGCAATGTGACTCTCGTAGAGGGGGCGTGTCTTCTCATCTGCCAGTCTGCTGTGATGAAGTGAGCGCTTATCGTCACATAGTTTCCCTGGACGTGCACCAGTCTGTCGTGAGCGCAACAGATGATGCTCGGGATAGTTCATCCACAACTTTTTTCTTCTCCTGCTCATAAAGATCTGGCACAATCTTATCGCTGAAGTGGGTGCGCGACGGGATGTCGTAACGTGGCTCAAGCACGTTCAGCATGTGTTTAAAACCCTCGTTTTGCACAACGGAGTCTGCACCTATAAACACACCGATTAAATGGCGCGGGGCATTCAAGCTCCTCCTTTACTCCGCTCGCCATGACCACGCTGTGTGTAGACTGAACGTGCATGCGAACAACCTTTTTGTTTTGTTTTATATATCAAACCGCGGATCACGTGTGTGCCTCCCCTTCCCACACCCACACCCAGACACACACACACACCTCTTTTCTTCTCTCTGGCTTGTGACAGAGGAAGATTTAGAAGAACGACACCGCAGCGCATCCGTTTCTAGCCGATACTACATAAAAAATAGCGTAAAATAACGCAGTAGCGCATCATGTAGTAACGGTAACTGAGTTACTGAATATAAAAAAATAACGCGTTAGATTACTAGTTACCGCCGAAACTAACGGCGTTACTTTGTAACGCGTTAGTCCCAACACTGAAGAAAGGGTTCATAATTAACTGACGAAAAATCAATTTACATAAAATCATGTGTGCGCTAAAATAAATAAACAAAATGAATAATGAATATGCTCTCCAACTAAACTGTCAATAAATATTAAGTGCAAATGAATATACAGCTTCACTAATTTAGTCACAATTTTGGCGCTTAAGAAATTTCTCTATGACTTTAGCACCAGACTTCTTATGACTGTTTGAGATTATCATTCCAGCCACAAGAGGTGGAAAAGTGAATAACAACTGAGTACTGTTGCGGCCCACAGCTAAGAACATAAGGAAACAGCACAGGTTGGATCCTTAGACCATATGATTTTTCTTTTATTTTAGGTAACATTTCTTTTCTTTTTTGCCTTACAGTCTCAGATAAGTATTCTTGAATGTACACCTCTGGAGTCGTGTTTCTCAGCGCTTTTCTTGTTTTCCATACCAGCTCTCTATCTTTGTATTTTGCAAACTTAACTACAGTACAATTGGTCTTGAGCGACCTCGATTTTCTCAATTGTCAATTTTTCCAGCATTGTGGGCTCTTTCAATGTTAATAATTTCTATGTAAAATGTAACTTATTTGATATGATTATTTTTTTTTATATTTGTATTTCAGTTATCCTCCCATTTTACAGGAGTAGCTTTTGTAACTCCACCAAAAACATAATTGTTCTTTCGTGACTGTTTTTCTAAAAAATCAGCTTTTGTTTCCAGTGAGACACATCCATCACAAATCGTGCACATCCCACTCTCCAATGTGTTATGATTGGCTGATAATTTGGAGACCTTGGATTTAATCTCATCATAATCCTGCTGTGCCTATTTGAGCCATGTGATGCCATAAATGAGGAGGGAAAAATGGATTCCTGCCGTGTGCTGAAGCTGTACTGCTGGTACTTTGTCAACAACTGATTACTGCATGTAAGACAAACACTTACATTCGTGGTTATTGTAACGATATGTGTTAGAAATTATTTAAGCCTTTATCAAGTCCAAAAAATGAAAGAGTTGGCCATTTCTATGGTATTTAAGAGATTGTAAAGGACTGTTATGGATTTGATGTTGATGTGCTAAAAACCTTTTTCTTCTTTAAGCTACACAATATTAACTGTTATTTTTTCATGCACATAATAAAAAAATATATTGTTTGGATGTATTCATTACATTAATATTTTGATATTGACACATCTCATCTATGCATAAATTACTAGACTAATCCTAGGAGATGTACAGAAGTGATGTGTCAATATCAAAATATTACTTTGAATCACATTGACAAACATAAGTTGTGGTTTGGTGTAGATTTCAGCGTTTTAAAAGGTACTTCAATACGTAAACAGTACAGTATGGGGTAAACTAATAATTTATGCACAGATGAGATGTGTCGAAGTATTACAAGGAATCACTTTATGGCACCCAATAATTAATTGATTTAATGATTACATCCAAACACTTGATTTATATTTATTATGTGCATTAACAAAAAACAGTTATTAATGCATGTACCTTATAAACAAGAAAGTACTGTTGGGTCAACAACAGTACTTTGCAATCTCATTAATACCATAAAAGTGGCCAATACTTTTATTTTTCAGACACGATTTTTAAAACACGTATCGTTACAATAACCTTGAATATAAGTGTTTGTCAGATCTTACATGTAGTAATCAGTTGTGGACAAATGAAGCCCCAGAAGTGAAGGTTTAGCGATTGATGCGCTCTCACATGGCGGGAATAGTATATTTGTCTTACAGTTGTGAGGTCACAATCGATGACTGCTGCTGATGGCATCATAGCAGTAAAAATCAAACGACTCCTCTTCACTTAATCCCAGTTGTACACATAATACAATGTGGAAAATATTAAAATTTGATTGGCTGTCATTCTTAACCAACCCACACCCTTCTTTCAATGTACGCCGTTATAGAGCTGTGATTGGATATACTCCGAACTTGTCCCACCCATCGACAAGACAAAAATATATACAGTATAATAGGATTTCGTTTCTGCCAACTTTTCGGCTTTTTTATGCTTAACTAAATTGTCAGTTAACTGTTATCGTCTTAGTCAACGTGCCTTTGTTTTGATTAAATATCGTCCTATTTTTTCCTGCTCTAATGTAAAAAAATTAAAAAAAACAGCTTCCCGCCGAGGGCCGGCAGGGCTGACTCTGAGGGTGAGCTCGCCCATGACGCCAGGACTGAAGGGCGGTCTGCACCACTTTTGCCCTTGTTATAAATTGTACACACAGTCTTAGTAGATCACACGCAACATTCTTACTAAAAGTACACACAATTGTATAGTTTACACTTGGAATGTAACGATATTGTAGATAACACGGTATTGCGGTTTGAAAGTCTTCACAATAATGCTGTGACATGTGACGGTATCAAACAAAAACTTGGTGTGTAGTTTTTTTCTGGGGCTTTAATGTTGGCCCGCTCTGAAAACAAACGACATCTCCCAGGATCCGCAATGCAGCGCGGGGCTGGCAAGGTGGGGGGCGTGAAACGCCGTAAGCAGGAAGTGAAGTGTGTTCGTAGTAGATAAGAGGAATTGTTTTTTGGACATTTCCTGAAAAATTCATCAAAACCAAATGCATCCATAACTGTTTGAGTTATGTTGCTAACAAACACACAAACAAATTCTGGCGAACACATAACCTCTTTGGGTGGAGGTAAGAAAGTTTGCCTTCTGAACAGCAAAGCACGCCACTTTCGTCTCGAGCATTTCCAAGCCAACACAGAGCCAGTACCATGATAATATTGTACCATGAGATCTTGATACCGTTACATCCCTAGTTTACACACACTGTTTAAGATGTTTTATTTGGATCTTAATAGTGTTTGAAGACTTGGCAGAGAGAGCAACCGATGAGGCTCTTTGGAATATCAGTCTGCATGACCTGCCTTGGCTTTGAGCCAGCAAAACCAAAGTCCCAATAATAAGCCACAACATGACAAGGAATGGGTTCTTGAAGTTGAGGAACTTGCTTAAAATTGTCAATAACTTGAATGTAATGGAGGATGCAAAGAGAACAGACCTATTTTGAAGAGTCAGACCTTTTTAGAAACAGAGTAAGGCAAAGGGGTTCTTATCCCAGCAAAACCAGGAAAAGGCTGCATTGATTAGCAAATTATTAATTTTATAGACTACCAGACAATTTTTTGGGGGAAAGCAATACCCTACAGCAGGGGTCTCAGACATGCGGCCCGCGGGCCAATTGTGGCCCGTGAGACGTTATTTTGCTGCCCGCACCTTAATATGAAAATTTTATGTTAGTGCGCCCCGCGAGTTTTATATGAATGCCGCTTGACAGCGTCATACTTGCCAACCCTCCCGATTTTTCCGGGAGATTCTCTCGAATGTCTGCCGATTTTCACCCAAACAACAATATTAAGGGCGTCTGCCTTTAGCGCCCTCTACAACCTGTACAAACAGCGTGGCAGCCCAGTCATATGTTGTACATGACAGTGTACAGAAGTGACTGCAAGACATACTTGATCAACAGCCACACAAGTCACACTGAGGGTGACCGTATCAACAAGATTAACACTGTTACAAATATGCGCCACACTGTGAACCCACACCAAACAAGAATGACAAACATATTTCGGGAGAACATCCGCACCGTAACACAACATAAACACAACAGAACAAATACCCAGAATCCCATGCAGCCCTAACTCTTCCGGGCTACAATATACACCCCCGCTACCACCAAACCCCGCCCCCCCAACCCTGCCCCCCACACAGCTCATGTCATGTACACAATGTTGAGTATGAGTGTGTCAGTGGTCATTTTCGGCCATTCATTGTAAAAAAAAAAAAAAGAGGCCAAAAAGTCAATAAAATGATAACGTTTCATTATTAGGCGGGAATAAAGGGTCTAGTCAGAATTCTGCTGGATAAATGAAGATGCAATGTGGGAGACTTTTGTCTATAGTTTACCACACAGTTGCAGTATGAAACAATGAGATTTAAAAAAAATTATGATGTGTTTTTTCATACTGGTCAAACTGCTCCGGTGTGACTTCAAGAAATGGCTGCAGGTTGGCATGAGCAGCATTATTGACGAGCAGATCAATTGGGCCCACGTTCTTGAGGGCCGCCTCTGTGGCACCCCAGTCTGCCAAGTCCACACACACAGGGATGATGGATGGACACTGTAGAAATATGGAACGTGTGGACTATGTAAAAGCATTCAAATATAATTTAGTAGTTGTAATAAATACAGGTCATCAATTACCTCCTGCACCAGACTGTCCAGGTCTGACTGTGTGCGTGTAACTGATGTGACCTTTGCCCCACAGTTTGCTAGAGCCAGAGCTGTGGCCCTTCCTATTCCTGAGATACAGAACAACATTTTGATTGATTGATTGAGACTTTTATTAGTAGGTTGCACAGTGAAGTACATATTCCGTACAATTGACCACTAAATGGTAACACCCGAATAAGTTTTTCAACTTGTTTAAGTCGGGGTCCACTTAAATTGATTCATGATACAGATATATACTATCATATATACTATCATCATAATACAGTCATCACACAAGATAATCACATTGAATTATTTACATTATTTACAATCAGGAGTGTGGAGGGGGGGTGGGGTGGGGATATGGACATCAAGTAGTGGACATAGAGAGAGAGAGAGAGAGAGAGAGAGAGAGAGAGAGAGAGAGAGAGATCAGAAGGCATAAGAAAAAGAATCTGCATTTGATTGTTTACATTTGATTATTAGCAATCCGGGGAGGGTGTTAGTTTAGGGTTGTAGCTGCCTGGAGGTGAACTTTTATAGCGGTTTTGAAGGAGGATAGAGATGCCCTTTCTTTTATACCTGTTGGGAGCGCATTCCACATTGATGTGGCATAGAAAAAGAATGAGTTAAGACCTTTGTTAGTTCGGAATCTGGGTTTAACGTGGTTAGTGGAGCACCCCCTGGTGTTGTGGTTATGGTTATGGTTTGACATTACAAACAAATTTACGTAACTGTTGTGTGGCCCACAATAACAATGAGTTTGACACCCCTGTTTAAACTTTTCAACCTTCATAAAATATTTTCATAACTTTTGGGATGATACATGGACACCTCTGTCATGGCCTGCGGGGGTCTGTGTAGCTTTCACCGGCACTTAGCAACTTTGAGGAGGGTGGCAGGAACCCTGTCGCACAAAAACTACAAATGTGCTGACTTGCTTAAGGGCATACATCACTCCCCCTTTCCCCATCCGTTAAAAAGACGATTTGATTGCCTATGTGCAATTACTGCTATCATGGCAGAAGCTGCAAAACAACCAAATAAACTAAAAGTTTTGCCTGAGGAGACAAACAAAAAGAAAAAGGCAGGCTACCCGCATAAAAGTACAGTCAAGGATCAACATATATATATATATATATAAAATATATACTTACTAAAAAATGTATACTTACTAATTTTATAATAACAGTTTTGTTTTAAACGTCCATCCATCCAGCCATCCATCCATTTTACAATATAATTACAACACTTTATGTACATATTTATATACAGATTTGAACAATAAGTTATTCACTGAAATCTATTTATTAATTGTGGTTCTTACAAAAAATATATCTTATGAAATATAAAAGCTAAAATGTCTCTTAAAGCTCTGCCCCTTTAATTAGTGCATACTAAATAATTTAACTTTAGCCTACTACTACAACCATATTATTTACCAGCACCATAAAGTGAAACAGAGGCAGAGGTGTCCTGCCACAGTCAGTAAGAAATAAACAGAAAACAGTAGTGGTCAAATACAAATAAGGCAACAAGAGAAGTATCCTACACTTCTCTTTTGTAAAGTAAATCTGAACAGCCTATATGGGCATCTACATCAACTATATGATTTGCCTGAGAAGCTGGACAGGACAAATAAAAAATAAATAAAAAATAAAAAAATAAAAAAATATTTGTGGCGGATGTAATTCTTTCGTGGCGGGCCGCCACAAATAAATGAATGTGTGGGAAACCCTGATATATATATATATATATAAATGTGTGTGTTGAAAAAAAAAATTGACATTCAGTGAAGTTAATATCCCATTTGTGGCTTTATTAATTTGTAAAACGGACCAAAGTCGCCGCAAAATTAACTGCAACAAGATTGATTTTTCAAAAATTATTTTAAGGATTGAAAATTGCCATCAATCCCACGTGGGTGGTCGGCATTGTCCGTGGGTGCTCTGGCCCCGAAGCACCCACGGGATCGGCGCCTATGATCACACAAAGTGATTGATGTACTGTGCAAACTTCAAAGTACAATTTCTGTTAATTGATTTGCAGTTTTAATATTGTCGACAAGATGGAGGCAATTCAGTTACAGTTAAACTGTCAGATATTCTCAATTAATTAATCTCATGACGTGTCGCGGGCCAATTTGATAACGCCGGCGAGCCGCATTTGGCCCACGGGCTGTAGTTTGAACATCCCTGCTCTGCACCCGCCTGGCCTCCGGGTCGTGTGTTTGCAACCCTCGACAACAACATTAATCTCAATGGAAAACGGAAAATATCGGTCCCATCACGCCAGTATCAATAAGACCGACATTTGTATCCCCCCACACTGCGCGACTGCATGGCATACCTTGTAGTATCCTAACACTATAGTTGTGTGTGCTGAGTGTGTAAATACCTTTTCCTGCTCCAGTGACCAGAGCTCGTTTTCCTTCAAATGAAATATTCATGTTGAATGAAGAAACAAATAAAAGTCCACTTCCGAACGACTTGTTAATTTAACCTGAAACGAATTCTGACAGAAGTGTACATCTCAGTCTGCTCGGAATAAAGTTCGTTTCATGGGTGAACACACGTGATTGAAAGTTAGCTTCTAACCGAGCAGTGCGCCACATAAAGGGTCCGGATGGCAGGAAAAAAGCGTCTCTTGGTTCCGTTTAGCTCACATTTGAAAGTTAATATTCAAACAAACTGTGTTTTTTTCTCGCAAGGCTGTCTTGCTCAATATTGGTCAGGTCGCTCCAAATATCTACACCGTCGATATCAATGAGAAAGCGGTTTTGAATCGATACCAACCTGATGAGAGAGCATATTTTTTCTGTTCGCAACTGTTTTAATTTGTGATCTTGTTTCACTGTTGGTATTGTCAACAAAATGTCAGTCAGCAGACGCTTTTATAAGCTTGTCCTTAAAAAATAATTGCCAAAAACAAACTTTTTTTTTTTTTTTTTTTGCAACACACTTCCATGTACCGAAACCATCCCCAAACCCCAGTGTAATCCACAATGTCATATTTTTAATACCGATCACAAACGCCGATTCTCTCTGGTCAGCAGTTAATTATGTGTCTCCATGCATACACAGTGTGGAGCCGCTCCTCTAAACTAATGATCACCTCTACTATAGCAAATATACTGAATTTCTTATTATCTTGAGTATTAATATCACCTAAGGATGGGGCGACAGGCTAACATGTTATAGAAAGAAAGCCAGGCATGCTGTTCCAATGTCCATTTCTCTGAGGATGCAATTGTTGATGACTGACGCGTGTTGATACCAACCAAACCTAACCCCCCCACCCCCCTCCATATCCCACACCCCAGATTGTAAATAATTCAATGTACATACTCTGATGATTATCTTGTGTGATGACTGTATTATGAAAATAGTATATATCTGTATCATGAATCAATTTAAGTAGACCCCCGACTTAAACAAGTTGAAAAACTTATTCGGGTGTTACCATTTAGTGATCAATTGTACGGAATATGTACTTCACTGTGCAATCTACTAATACAAGTTTCAATCAATCAATCAAAAAGATATTCCAACATAGCTTTAACCACCAATAAATTAGTGCTTAGTAAAGTTTAGGACAGTATATGATCGATACTAGTGATCAGAGAGATAAAAAAGTTTAAGTTAAAGTACCACTGATAGTCACACACACTAGATGTGGTGAAATTACCCTCTGCATTTGATCCATCCCCCGGGAGGCGAGGGGAGCAGTGAGCAGCAGCGGTGGGCGCGCTGGGTGATTTAACCCCCGCTTCCAACCCTTGATGCTGAGTGCCAAGCAGGGAGGTAACAGGTTCCATTTTTATAGTCTTTGGTATGACTCGGCCGGGGTTTGAACTCACGAAAATAATTTTTGTGTTTGTTAAATGTTTACACTCCAATATTAATTCCCTGGAAACAGGAGGATTTTGAGGGCAAGAAACTCAGGATTTAAATGAGTAGCAGATCGATATTTGGTTTTGTTCAATTATTGCTACTGACGACTTTGTTTTGCATTAACAATTGCATTTAAAAGAAGAAAATAAGTGTTGATATTGTGCAACTGTCAATCATACTAACCATAAATGCATTGAGAAATATACAGTAAATCCATGTGATTGGTATCAGCTGATATCACTCATGGATGACCGCTATCGGAATTGGCAGCAGAAAACCTTGATCGGAACATCCCTACTAAATGTGGTCTCCCAAGTCCGTAAAAAACATACTTACCGCAGAATTAAATAGCAATTAAGTAGAGGCAAGATATGAAGCAATGAGACACTGACAAAATACAGTCTTCACAGAATTACACAGGCATCATTTATTTATTTTTTACTAAAACACACGACAAACAATTGAGAAAGGACGTAGACATTGCAGTCCCAAACACTGACCTGCAGTGATGTATCATTTGGATTTGGGGTTCTGTGCAACACAGAAAAAAATGGGTGGGCAAAGCCAAATTTTCCAAAAAACTGAAAAACCTGATTAGTAAAGAAGATGAAATGTTTGATGAAATAGTGTTCCATTCTACAACATGGTTAGTAGGGATTTCTAACAACCATTACACTAAACTTTGGCTTAGAGTTTAAAAAACACACCAATATTGGTGGATATATATAGCCATTTTACAATTAATACAGTTTTCACTGAGAACTTTGGTAAAAAAGAGTAAAAGCGACAAATTACAATCTTAAATCCATAAAACAGATAGTTGGCAAGTGTCAAGGTTATGATGATAATTATTTGAAAACCATAACGATCTGTAAAAACACGGCACCCAAATCAAGTAGTTAATAATTATTATTTAGTAACAAAATAGTAGAGAACATATTTTGGCTTGCCTTCACCCATTTTCACCTTGTACCTTGAACGGTACCTCTACAAATTATGACCCTTGCAGAGCCAGAACTACCCTCTTGCTCAATCAAGACACGTTTACACACACTAGGGTGAACAATACAGATGTAAGAAAAGACAAAATAGTGCAAAAAAAACACTCTACATAATTGTTTGGTAACAATGCAACACGAACACATGCGCAAGTCGCGCCGTAGCTGTAGTCATGAATATCAGGCCAGCTATGACAACCGTCAACTTTTATAAAAGAAATAAAATTGCAAGTATATATATATATATATATATATATATATATATATATATATATATATATATATTATAATGCACAAAATCATACCCAAGACACACATACTCACTTATCAAATTCAGAAGAGTCAAAACCTACAGCACACTCGCAAGTACATTCACACATATAATACAGAGGCTTCATTTAATTAATGTGATTGCTTCATGCATAAATGACAGCCATCTTGCACAATGGAAAGACTAAGACTAGATGTATCAGGAGAATTGCAAAAATACAACTGTGAACAAATGATGGCACAAGCAGACAGGCCAAAGCCCAAAAGCAAGGCGAAATAGGGCGAATCCCAAATATGGTTCAAATTGGTGAGACAAACACTCATGAGGTAGGACTTGAAGGCAAGCGTCAGTTGGGAATAAGTTAGCTCGATTCAAGCAACGCATGGTGACTTTGCGGGTTATAAAAGCAACTGGATGAAAAATGGACTTCAGTTTTTCGGTCGACGTTTGAGCTTTGGACACCAGTCAGTCTCAGGATAAAGAAGGCAGTGAACCGTTTTAAACCTGGAAATAGACAAAGAGTTTGGTGTTTTTGCCATACTAGCAACTATTCTGATCTTTGTTTTTCTTTTTTACCTTGTTGGGTCTTCAACCAAAGAAAAGCCTGCAACAATGCTGACCACATTCCGTCTGTTCTCATAGCCTCCATAGCTGAGTGTCACCTGTTGGAGAACAAAATAAGGAATACCACAATTTTTTTACAATGCAGAGAGTTGAAAAAAAAAAAAGAAGAACGAAACGGAAATTATCTAGAATTGAATTATGGCCGGGAATTTACAGTATACATACATAAGTGTATATTATCCACACAGTCAAACCTGTCTATAGCGACCATGGCGATGGCAAACTTATACATTGAACATTAAGAATGAACACAAAAAACATTCATGCAAGTTCATCCTAAAACGAGTAAACCATTAAACAATAACAAAAACTGACACCTAAAGTGTGCTTGCGTTGTGGCTGTGCAGCAGATACTGTACATTTGAGGTAGAGGCAGAGTACAGGCTATGTACACAAAACACTGACCTGCTCCAAAACATTGTTTGTGGGAAGCTTCTGGAGATTCTCCAGGTGTGAGTGGAAGAGGTGCGTGTGAATTAAAGTGACCTCTAGCAAAGCTTCAATAATGTAGCCGATGGTGCAATCGTCTGGGAGGCGGATCTTCTCCGCTGTACTGATGAAATTCCCCAAACTGAAACCCAAGACACAGTTTTAGTGTATTTCAAACGTAGTTGCTCAGTTCCTAGCATTGTAACATTTGCCACAGTTACTTTATACTCCACAACATCAAGCGGGTCTGGAAAGTAAATCATTTAAGGGGAAAAAAACTAAGCATCTTCTGGACTGTTTAAAATGGGCGTCAAAATGCAAACAACCTTGTTATTGATTCAAAGCAAATTGTGAAAAATTGCCTGTGAAAACATGACATGGGTATGAATTTAACTATTGCCAGTTACCAGCGGAGTAATGGTATATGTATTTGACATATTCATGGTTAGATTTTTCAGTATGAACATGATCATACCTTCGTGTATAGTTAGCTAATGATAGCTATTTTATTCATGATTATTGTCGACAATGTTAAGTCGTCGCACCCCTCGTGATTTTAAACACGAGTTGCGCCACTGGGATGCATGGAGTGCGAGTTTACTGCGTCTGATCAAATTTCTCTGATGCACTACAAAACGTAGCATCATCACTGGCATACCTTTACACCCCGACACCAGCTACACTACTATAATATTGATATATATTAGTGTATTGATGGTTCTCTTGCATCACTACTAACCTATGGAGTTGCAATTACAGTACTTACATACATAAAATGTTCAATTGATATACACTGATACCTTATTTAATTTACGCCCCACTTTATATGCCGTATTTTTCGGAGTATAAGTCGCTCCGGAGTATAAGTCGCACCGGCCGAAAATGCATAATAAAGAAGGAAAAAAACATAAGTCATAAGGAGTATTAGTCGCATTTTTTGGGGAAATGTATTTGATAAAACCCAACACCAAGAATAGACATTTGAAAGGCAATTTAAAATAAATAAAGAATAATGAACAACAGGCTGAATAAGTGTATGTTATATGACGCATAAATAACCAACTGAGAACGTGCCTGGTAAGTTAACGTAACATATTATGGTAATAGTCATTCAAATAACTATAACAAATAGAACATGCTATACGTTTACCAAACAATCTGTCACTCCTAATCGCTAAATCCGATGAAATCTTATACGACTAGTCTCTTATGTGACTGAGCTAAATAATATTATTTGATATTTTATGGTAATGTGTTAATAATTTCACACATAAGTCGCTCCCTAAGTATAAAAAAAGGCTTTTTTTAAAAATATATGCATACTAGTTATAGTTATTTGGCTGTTCTAGTTTTTATTTTTAATTGTATTTCTTTATTATCTTTTTATTATTATTATTTATTTTTGTAATACACTGTAGCACTTTGAGATTGTTTACTCAATATAAAGTGCTTTTTACAAATAAAATCTATTATTATATTATTATTAAGTCGCACTATGAAAAAAACTGCGACTTATAGTCAGAAAAATACGGTGATTAATTTTTCCACAAATATGACTACCAAAAGTAAGTTTGTTTTAGATCAGGACAACTTTTTATTGAAATGTTTTATTTTGTACACTTTGGACTTTTTGAAACGTAAATTAAGGTAAAAAATTCCCATTCTTTCAGTAAAAGACAAATATTAAGCCAGAACCTACCTGGCCCATGGGCTCATTTTGAGACCCAGACCCCGGCTGATACAGAAACCTGCGCCACCTGTTGCAAACCAGAACTTGACTGACATCTGAAACAAGAGAACGAGAATGTGAGATGCTGTTCTACCGGTCCAAGTTATGTGCAGTGCGTGTAGTGCACAGACAAAAAGTTCAGACTATGCTTGTTTTGATGACACATTCATTGTAACTGTATGCCTATTTATGTATGGTACGCTTCAAATTATTCACCAACGACTGCAGAAAAAAGAGGTAAGAGTCCTGGGCCCTGAATCCAAGATGTAAAAGCTTTGAGGATAAACTTGTCTATTGAAATGTCATTAAAATACCATGTTTGTGATTATGTGCCAGCATATGTAAAACCCATATGAGGTTTAGTGACTCACCAAACCATCAGCCTTCACTCTCTCTGCAGCTTCTATGGGGTGATCGAGACTGGGGCGACCGAGGTAAACATCCTGGCTGTGATGGTAAGAAGAGAGTAGCCGCAAAAGGCTGGGCAGGATCACATAGTTGTCATCATCCACATGGCAGAACCACCTGAAACACGATTGTTTAAATAAATACTCTTTAAGGGTCAGGTTGATTATCGTTGAATAAGACAATGGAGATTTGTTTATTCTTACTTTTTCTTAGACTCAATGAATTTGTCATACTCAACAGACATCTTGCAGCACAAAGCCTGGCGAGTGTGAGCCGCTGAGCAGTTAGTGTTGATGATGTTTGCGCCTATTAGAAAACATTTAGAAAACATTGTCATTGTCTACGGATGTTCTCATTCATTCAGGTCAATGTCATCTCAGGGCATTCAATCGATCACAACTGGACTCTTTGGTGTGTCTTAGAAGATGTTTTGCCTCTCATCCAAATAGGTTTCATCAGTTCATGCTCATAGACTTAGATTGGTCAGATCTAGTCTCGCCGTTGGTGTCAAAACCCCAAATATTTATACTCCAACACCAGGAGGGTGTGCCTGGGCAAGGATGGTTCTGCCCTATCATACTGAGGAAAAACAACTGTTTAGATAGATGCAAACAAGCAATCCTACTGTCAATGCCAACAACACTCGTTGAAGTGTAATTTCCCCTCGTAGGCATTGAGGTATTGTGTGGTAGAGCGATCAGTGTGGTTTGACCACCACCAGCCCAAAATAGTTGGAATCACCCACGTCAGCATTCCATTCAGTCAAGCAACTGAATGGAATGCGAACGTGGGTGATTCAGTCAAGCAACTGAATGGAATGCTAACGTGGGTGATTCCTACTATTTTGGGCTGGTAGTGATCGATCCACAGCGATTTTTTTCTCACTACGTTAGGGCGAAGCCATCCTTGTCCAGGCACACCCTCCTGGTGTTGGAGTATAAATATTTGGGGTTTTGGCACCAACCGCTTGACTAGATCTGACCAATCTAAGTCTAAGACTAGATCTGACCAATGTCGGTCTATGAGCATGAACTGATGAAGCCTTGGATGAGAGGCGAAACATCTTCTAAGGCAAACCAAACAGCCCAGTTTTGATTGATTGAATGCCCTGACAATGGGTTACATTAATTTCCATTTAAAAACTATATTTCATCAGTTATTATTTGGGCACTTATTTAATTCTTCAAAACTTATATTTTTTCTATATTAATTTTCATTGTCAGTAACATGTTTGGTACTATCAGCTCGCTCACTGCATGGGGTTATGTTTTTTAGATTTCCATTTTGGATTTTTTCCTTACTTGTCTTGCTATTTACCTGTTCTTATCCGCAGCTCTTTGTCATCACCGTCTGTGAATATGTAGGTCTGGGAAAAACAAAGACACACTTGTCAAAAAATAGCACCGATCACGTGGTTACATTTGCGCAAGTCTGAAAAGAAGTAGGAAGGAGGAGAGCTTATTTAACCCTACCCCTTCTCCATATCTATTACTGATCATTTACATGTCAACACTTCCACTATTTACTTGCATTTTGTCATTTAAACTTATTTCAGTGGTACAGCCCACTGTAGAACCTCTCGGATCAAACAACGAACAATCTATCAGTTTTCAATTAAAAAATCATAACAAAAACACTAGTTTTACAACTACTTAACTTTGAAAAGCTGGAGATTTATTGTTTTAGAGAGAGTTCCCTTCCTTCACATAACTTTGTGGACACAGTATTCTCGTAACACCCTTTACAAAGTACAGTACAGTGAGGTCTAGCACAATATATCAAATTGTGCGCACTGAGTTGGTGGGATAATTGGGTACCACATGTTACCAAAAAAGGTGACACAAATTGGCACAAAATGTATGAATCAGTTGATTTGGTTCACAATCTTTGGTAATAGAAATGCAGTGAAATGTGCATCATACTAAAAGGAATATTGCTGCTTATCGGGATATGACTTAGGATGCTACGTTCACAATGCAGAGAAAGATGCCCATTTTTTTTTAAATCCGATCTTTTTATGTAGTTCTTCACGTCACTAAAAATATGCGACTTCCATGTAAGTCTAATGTGAACGAAAAACGTAAGTGAACTGATGCGCAGGCGCACAAAATGTACCACGTGGAGCCCTGTGTTTAAGGAAGTAAACATGGCCCTGGCGATTTGTGTTGGTATCAATTCTGGCACATTTTAAGGCAATTTCAAGGAGTTTGTGCAATCAGTGTCAACATTTATTATTTCACGTAGGAGATTAAGGGAGAGGGTAAGAATTTTAGCTACGGTAGTTTGTGGGGATACAAGGCACTTGGTGCGACGTCTGTCCCGAAGAGCATGTGGGACATTGACAAGTCCTTCTATATTTTGATCACTTAGAAAACATATTTTCAACACTGACTGTTTCCTGCTCCTTTGTTGACCATTTACTCCTGTATAGTCTGTTTTGACGTTTGTTACTTTAGGTGACGTACCGGCTGGCTAAACACGACCTGAACATATAAACTCGGGCTGCAGCCAGGGCTGGACGCTTATGGCAAAAATAATAATGACGAATATTTTGAATGTTACTGTAATCACATTCATTCATTTAAAAACATGAGTATTTATTGTACCACCAAAACTACTCTTTAAATATAGTTTTAAAAAAAACCTGGATATAAATGAATAGATCACAACAAGTAAAATAATAATAATAGTATCAATAATAACTTTAAATAACAATAACAATATAAAAAACAATAAAATGCAGTTTTCTCGTTTTGTTTTAATTGAGTTTTTACCTTTTCCACTTATTTTACCATCAAAGAGTGTGTGCTTTTTGTGTCAAATAATTTAATAAAATGTTTGTCAATTACATGCAAAAATCCTCACATTTATTGGTGCAATACAGCTTTGGACAATTTTGACCAGCATTGTAGGTCAAAGCAAAATCATTTTGTAAAAAATAATGCTTTAAGTACAGTGTGCTTGTGCAAGGTACTTTTTTGAAACCTTTATTTTGTTAGCTCAGGTAGACCGGATGTGATGCACCGCGCTATTATTGTGAAGGGGGAAGTGTGCTGTGATGTTGTGCTCAGCTTGGCAAGTACTGTAAGTAAAGAAGCAACTCGCTTCAGCGTCTCTCAAGTTGCGACCACTGTTTGTACATTAACGTTACATTCATGATGTCGTTCACAACAACACAAACAGATGAGATCTGTTGTGGGTGTATGGATTGTTCTTGTTAGCTTTAGCTTCGGAGTTTTCAAGTGGCTGTCTCGACATTGTTTAGTTCAGGACGGGGCGGTTGAGTGTGTCGGAAATAAATGAGCACTACCACAACTCCATTATTTCCCTAAACAAATGTTCCTGCTCACTATGACAACATTTCACTTACATATTTGTCAATTTCCCTTATAGTATTTTTGCGTTTGAAAGCGGATTCCATTTTATTGGCCAATTATGTGACTCCTACTGCGGTTTTGGGAACGCAGAAATCATATGCTTTTTTGTTTAGTGATTATTGACTAGACTTGCTCAGGTTGTGTCGAATAAAAAGTAGCAACCATGGTGACATCACAAACTTCTAGTCGACGTGCTCTATTTTCACTCATTCGCTCCTAATTGGCGGCGTGGCTCGGCCATGCCAGAAAGTTGAGGGTTCCGAGTTCGATCCCTGCTTCCGCCATTCTAGTCACTGCTGTTGTGTCCTTGGACAAGACCCTTCACCTATCTCCTCCCAGTGCCATCCACACTGGTTTAAATGTAGATTAAAGATGTAGATAATGGGTTTCTTTATGTAAAGTGCCTTGAGTCTCTAGAGAAAAGAGCTGTATAGAAATAATTCACTTCACTTCATCTGTTTCGCCGCCACAAGCTCCGGAATTTGCATGCACGTTTTGTAGCCCAGTAATCTTTTTTTTTCGATTAATATAATTTCATGATTGTAAGAAGCCATAATCGAAAATACAATTGTATTAATTGTCCAACCCTAGCTGCCCTATCGATTATTTTAGTAAATGAGTAATCCACGGATACTTTTGTTTGAGTAATCGGATAAAACAACACTTTTTCTGTTTGCCATAACGTTCTTTTCTTTTCTTATAAATGTACATCAACATTGAAATTAAACTGGTGTGCATGTATTAAAAACAAACAAAATAACCTTGACACCACACTTGTCCAGGGTGTACCCCGCCTTCCGCCTGAATGCAGCTGAGATAGGCTCCAGCAGCCCCTGCGACCCCGAAAAAGGGATGGATGGACCACACAACCCACTGCACCAACACACCACTGCCCTCATTTGAGCTCTCTCGGTCCAGAAAAGCCACAATTATTTAAAAGCAACATAATAAAAATCAAAGCTTTTTTCTAATCAAATTAATGGATTAATTGTTGCAGCCATAGTTCAGACTGCAGTCGTATTGGATACATATCGGATTTATATCCACATACGAAAGAGGCCTATGTTGGATTTGAAAAAGAATGGAATTGTACTGTTCACATTGGCATGAAAAAATCTGGCACGTCACATACAGGCACACAGAAAAATCGGCAGTGTGAACATAGCTTTGGACAGTGGAGGCCTCGTCAGTATAGGATGTATACTGGCAGCACCTGCTGAATTGGAACATTAACGGGACTGTTAAGTGGGATAAATTCCCTCTGCAGGTAAACTCTTCTTCCACACACTGCAGATTTACTTTCAGAAGATGGGACTCAGTGGTTAGGACAATACCCACACTTACATACATTCTGAATATTGGCAGAATCTCCTATCTTTATCTCTCCTATATTATTTGCTCTCACCTGTTCTTTGGCCTGTGATATCCAGGTTTGAATAAGCAGCTCCAGTCTGGACTTGTGGTACTTCCTGGTAGTCTTCACAGCAATAAAAATGTCCTTTAATTCCAATAGGTCATGTGATGTAAAACCTGGGAAAATACTGTCTTGTCCTTCAGGGATGGAAACTGTATTGGAGTTTTCTTCAGAGTATGTCTCCCTGTAGTCATTTCCATGTTCAGCCTTGATGGCGGCACCCAGCTTTTCTGTGTTTGTATTTAACACTGTGGTCAAACCTGCACCCCGAGCAGGGCTCCCGGTGCTGTGCTGCAAAGTGTTTGGTGAGGTCTTAACCTGAGGTCGCGGCTGTGGCAGGTCCACTTGGTGAGCCTTGGGCTGAAGGGCTGGGATGAGCAGCAGCAGAAGACCACAAAGTGAAAGGGAAAACAAAAAGCAGACCTTACTGACGCCCACCGAGGCTATGTGCATCCTGACAGGGCAGTGCGGCAAGGGAAATCAGCCTGCAGGGCCGAAGCCACTTTCGACGACTCCCCGTCCCATCCTTATGTCATTCTCACAGACTCCTGCAGGAGTTGAGGGAAAAAAAGGGACATATTAAAAGGGACATTTTTATACCGGTACTTAAATATTGTTTTAATGATTTACGATAATATGAAATTATGCAAATAAGCACTACACATTAAGAAACAACAGCAACATTATACTAGCCATAAGCATATCATACTATACTGAAGTGGGATGCCCTTGAAGTTGTATAACTTTGAATGTGACCAAATATTTAAAAAACAAAAGGCCTCTAGAGTTGAACAAAACCTGAATTGCCAAATTGAATGAGGGAACGCAAGATGTCAGCACATTGAGGGAGACCTCTGGGTACCTCAATTATAAAACTACTTTGTTTTTTGTTGTGAAATTCTTATTCCAAAAGATCCGACGTACCTTTTTAGGAGTTTAATTGGTAACCGTGAAAAAGGCTCCCTCACAAAATGTTTTATTTTATTTTACTGGGGTGAGTTTTTCCTTGCCCGTATGTGGGCTCTGTACCGAGGATGTCGTTGTGGCTTGTACAGCCCTTTGAGACACTTGTGATTTAGGGCTATATAAATAAACATTGATTGATTGATTGATTGATTAAGACAATATGGAATTATTAGGGTACTGCATTTAAATATCTAGGGATAATCCTCGACCAGGTGTGTCAAATTTAAAGGCCTACTGAAACCCACTACTACCGACCACGCAGTCTGATAGTTTATATATCAATGATGAAATCTTAACATTGCAACACATACCAATACGGCCGGGTTAACTTACAAAATGCAATTTTAAATTTCCCGCGACACTTCCGGTTGAAAGCGTCCAGATATGATGACGTATGCGCGTGACGTCACAGAGAGAACGGAAGTATTCGGACCCCATTGGATCCAATACAAAAAAGCTCTGTTTACATCCCAAAATTCCACAGTATTCTGGACATCTGTGTTGGTGAATCTTTTGCAATTTGTTTAATGAACAATGGAGACTGCAAAGAAGAAAGCTGTAGGTGTGATCGGTGTATTAGCGGCGGACTACAGCAACACAACCAGGAGGACTTTGAGATGGATAGCAGACGCGCTAGCCGCCGACCTCACCTTGACTTCCTCCGTCTCCGGGCCGCCGACCGCATCGGTGATCGGGTGAAGTCCTTTGTCGCTCCGTCGATCACTGGAACGCAGGTGAGCACGGGTGTTGATGAGCAGATGAGGGCTGGTTGGCGTAGGTGGAGAGCTAATGTTTTTAGCATAGCTCTGTGAGGTCCCGTTGCTAAGTTAGCTTCAATGGCGTCATAAGCAACAGCATTGTTAAGCTTCGACAGGCTGGAAAGCATTAACAGTGTATTTACATGTCCATGGTTTAATAGTATTGTTGATCTTCTGTCTATCCTTCCAGTCAGGGGTTTATTTATTTTGTTTCTATCTGCATTTGAGCCTGATGCTATCACGTTAGCTCCGTAGCTAAAGTGTTTCGCCGATGTATTGTCGTGGAGATAAAAGTCACTGTGAATGTCCATTTCGCGTTCTCGACTCTCATTTTCAAGAGGATATAGTATCCGAGGAGGTTTAAAATACAAATCCTTGATCCACAATAGAAAAAGGAGAAAGTGTGGAATCCAATGAGCCCTTGTACCTAAGTTAAGGTCAGAGCGAAAAAAGATACGACCTGCACTGCACGCTAGTCCTTCACTCTCACGTTCCTCATCCACGAATCTTTCATCCTCGCTCAAATTAATGGGGTAATCGTCGCTTTCTCGGTCCGAAACTCTCTCGCTGCATTGTAAACAATGAGAAAATGTGAGCAGACCTTCCTCCTGTGACGTCACGCTACTTCCGGTATAGGCAAGGCTTTTTTTAAAAAGCGACCAAAAGTTGCGAACTTTATCGTCGTTGTTCTCTACTAAATCCTTTCAGCAAAAATATGGCAATATCGCGAAATGATCAAGTATGACACATAGAATGGATCTGCTATCCCCGTTTAAATAAAAAAATTTCATTTCAGTAGGCCTTTAAGGCGACATCATTTTATGTGGCCAGCCACGTTATTCAATGTGATCCGTAACGTCATTTGAAGTGGTCTTCCACATCATTTTTATGTGGTCCGCCACATCATTTAAGGTGGCCTGCCATGTCATTTTATATGTACAGCCACATCCTTTGACGTGTTCCACTGCATTATTTAATGTGATCTTCCACATCATTAAATGTTGTCTTCCACATCATTTATGGTGGTCAACCACATAATTTTAAGTGGTCTGCATTGTCATTCCAGTGTTTCCCATAAACTGCCAAGATCCCTGTGGCGGTGGGGGCGTGGCTATGGGCGTGGTCACCATGACATCGAGTAATTTGCATAATTTACTACAATGATATGATTTTCTCTAAAAAGGCTCAAAAAATGTATACTTACTAATTAATAATAACAGTTTTGTTTTAAACGTCCATCCATCCATCCATCCCTTTTACAATATAATTACAACACTTTATGTACATATTTATATACAGATTTGAACAATAAGTTATTCACTGAAATATATTTATTAATTGTGGTTCTTACAAAAAATATATCTTATAAAATATAAAAGCTAAAATGTCTCTAAAAGCTCTGCCACTTTAATTAGTGCATACTAAATAATTTAACTTTAGCCTACTACTACAACCATATTATTTACCAGCAACATAAAGTGAAACAGAGGCAGAGGTGTCCTGCCACAGTCAGTAACAAATAAACAGAAAACAGTAGTGGTCAAATACAAATAAGGCAACAAGAGAAGTATCCTACACTTCTCTTTTGTAAAGTAAATCTTAACAGTCTATATGGGCATCTACATCAACTATATGATTTGCCTAAGAAGCTGGACAGGACAAAAATAAATAAATAAATAAATAAATAAATTATTTTTTATTTGTGGCGGACGTAATTCTTTCGTGGCAGGCCGCCACAAATAAATGAATGTGTGGGAAACACTGCATTCAATGGGGTCCTTCACATCATTCAATGGGGTCCTTCACATCATTCAATGTGGTCCTTCACGTCATTCAATGTGGTCCTTCACGTCATTCAATGTGGTACTTCACGTCATTCAATGTGGTACTTCACGTCATTCAATGTGGTACTTCACGTCATTCAATGTGGCCCTTCACGTCATTCAATGTGGTCCTTCACGTCATTCAATGTGGTCCTTCACGTCATTTAATGTGGTCATTCACGTCATTTAATGTGGCCCACCACATCATTCAATGTGGTCCTTCACATCATTTATTGTGGCCCGCCACATCATTTCATGTGGTCCGTCACATCATTCAATGTGGTCCGCCACTTCATTCAATATGGTCTGCCACATAATTTAATGTAATTCAATGTGGCCCTCAATAAAAACAAGCTTGACACACCTGTCCTAGACCCACATCTTAAAATTGAAAAGCACATAAAGAGACTCTCAAAAGTAGCAAAAAGCAACCTCAATTGTTTTAAAATAATGACAAATATCATACCCATCCAGGCAGCTAGGATGTTCATGCGTGCTAGGCTTTTTTCACATATTTCCTATTGTGTAACAACTTGGGTTCAGGCATTGCCTTCTACAGTCAGACCCATAACATCTGTGTACAACCAGATCTTGAAATTAATGGACAAAAAGCCCATCACAGTGAAATATTAAAAAAAATACAATCTATTGAATTTTGATTGTTTCAGTTTCTTGAAGATTACTTTAAATGTTTACATGATGTAGCCCCAGAGCCTCTCTCGAAGTACATTAAAATACATAACAGTAACAGAGTAACTAGGAGCATGATGGTTGGGAACTGTAAAATATCACATCAAAAAGCTACATTTGGACAACCTGCCTTTTCCATCAACGGCTGTCAACTATGGAATAATGTACATTAGCAACATAAATGAAATTAATCTCAGATATGAATCTGTTCACAACAAAGGTTAAGTGTTGGCTGAAGGGAAACAAAGTTGTACACATTAACTTGGCCCTGGTTGTACTTGTTTTTTTAACGGCGCTACCTTGTATTTCGTATTTTTTCTCACTGTGTGTAATTTTAGAAAATGAATTGATTGTATGGTGTGTCAGAGTGTTTTATTTATTTACAAGCCCAGCTTGTGCATTTATTGTTTTCGGAATATGTTGAACTGTATCGTCACAATTTAAATACAATTATTTTCTATTCTATTATTGGAGCAGAGAATATACAGTTTTCAATAAAATTCCTGAAATTAAAGGAAAAGTTTGACTAAGAAATTTGAGAAATATTAAAAGTTAGTAGAGATGGGATTCATGGCTCTATAAAAGGAGACGGATCTTGAGGAGCTGTTTAAAAGACTGGCTCTTTCCTTTATATATACAATACAGGCCAAAAGTTTGGACACACCTTCTCATTCAATGCGTTTTCTTTATTTTCATGACTATTTACATTGTAGATTGTCACTGAAGGCATCAAAACTACATGTGGAGTTATGTACTTAACAAAAAAAGGTGAAATCACTGAAAACATGTTTTATATTCCACTTTCTTCAAAATAGCCACCCTTTGCTCTGATAACTGTTTTGCACAATCTTGGCATTCTCTCGATGAGCTTCAAGAGGTAGTCACATGAAACGGTTTTCACTTCACAGGTGTCATAGCTTTGATGCCTTCAGCGACAATCGACAAGAAAAATAATCATGAAAATAAAGAAAACGCATTGAAATGAGAAGGTGTGTCCAAACTTTTGGCCTGTACTATATAGATATATATTTTTTAAGTGACTTGTTTTCATAAAGTAAACCATCACTCATGGCAGGAAATAGGATAAAGGTTTGGTCAATAAATCAAAATGTATACATTACACCAATATAAACATACAGGAGAGAATTATTGATAATCTAATTTGGCTTTTGTTTCCATTGTAAACATTCCACTAATTCCCCATTCCTTGACAGTGACGTCACAACGTCAGCTTTACCGTAAATGTACATGCAATTATCCCCGCGGATTGCACGAAAGTGCATCCAAATGCTACGTTTCCTTTGACTTTTGTTCATTTTGTTTTCCTTCCCAATTGCTAATATCTCTTTCTAATACCAAATACAGCGGCTAAACGGCTCGAGTAGGTTCAGGTGCCTATTAAACTCCTCACCTAAGGGTAACTTGTGAGTGCGTACGCATGACAGCGTTCAAATAAAAAGAGCCTTTTGGGACGACTCTAACTCTGAGATGTCATTACTCCTTAAATAAATAAAGCCAATGACGCTGATTTTGATTTTGAATTTAATTCAGAGAGGGCAGCATGGGCAATTTGCATAAAGAAGAGCTCTCAAACAAACAAATTACAACTGCAAATCAATTATCATCGTTCGGGGTGGGAATCTTTGGGCACCTCACGATTCGATTACAATTACGATTCAGGAGCTACGTACGATTCGATTAAAAATCGATTATCAAAGCACCTTTAATTTTCAGTGTTTCCCACACATTCATTTATTTGTGGCGGCCCGCCACGAAAGAATTACGTCCGCCACAAATAGATTTTTTTTTGGTTTTTTTTGTTCTTTCCAGCTTTTTTAGGCAAATCATATAGTTGATGTAGATGCCCATATAGGCTGTTCAGATTTACTTTACAAAAGAGAAGTGTAGGATACTTCTCTTGTTGCCTTATTTGTATTTGACCACTACTGTTTTCTGTTTATTTGTTACCTACTGTGGCAGGACACCTCTGCCTCTGTTTCACTTTATGTTGCTGGTAAATAATATGGTTGTAGTAGTAGGCTAAAGTTAAATTATTTAGTATGCACTAATTAAGGGGCAGAGCTTTAAGAGACATTTTAGCTTTTATATTTTATAAGATATATTTTTTGTAAGAACCACAATTAATAAATATATTTCAGTGAATAACTTATTGTTCAAATCTGTATATAAATATGTACATAAAGTGTTGTAATTAAATTGTAAAATGGATGGATGATGGATGGACGTTTAAAACAAAACTGTTATTATTAATTAGTAAGTATACATTTTTTGAACCTTTTTAGAGAAAATCATATCATTGTAGTAAATTAGGCAAATCACTCAATGATGTCATGGTGACCACGCCGATAGCCACGCCCCCACCACCACAGGTATCTTAGCAGTTTATGGGAAACACTGAATTTATTTACATTGATGCAATTTTAAATTTCTTTTCGTTTCACTAAATAAGCGTTTATCACGTGCAACATTTTAAATCAGTGCATTTGTAATAAGAAACAGTTGAAATAATTCCCATCCCATTTATTAAATTAATGAAAACGTGTGCAAAACGAACATAAGTGCCCCAAAATAAAAGGGGCTGGTCGGCTTGCTGCAGTAAGCCACATTTTAGAACTGTCTGCATTATTTTATTTACAATAAATAAATCGATTATTAATGTTTACTAACTGATTTTATAATTGTCCATGTCCGAATTTCGATACATCTAAAAATCGATTTCCCCCACCTCTACACATCGTTTCTTGAAAAAGCCGTTCAAAAGAATTAAATCGCTCGCGAACGTCACATCTCTCAAAGTTAGTCAATAAGCAATTGAAAATAACGTTTATGTGGAAATTAGGGATAATTCATACAAATTGTATTGTACCACAAATACATTAAAGCCCCACATAAGAACTTTCAGTTTTGGTTAATTTTGGCAGCACCAGTGAACCAAAGCGGTAGGAAGACCACATTTCCCATGAAGAACAGCGCATCGTGTCGTAAATCGTAACGTACATACAAACTGCCATGATAATACCACAATGATTCAGTATGACGGATCTTTCCACAGTAGGAGCTTTATATTTGTGGTTTGCAGTCATTGCTTTGTTTTTCTTTATACAGTACTTTTGAGTGTGTTGCGTGGCTGGTCGTGTCAGTGTGGGACTGCAAATTATCAAGCTGGTGGCTTTTTATTGCTACCACGCAAATTTCCAATAGCTAACATTAGGATTATCATTTTGATTTGAGCATCCAAAGTTACTTACTAGTCCAGCAGGAACAGAGCCAAAGCAGCATTGGTCTGAAATCCCTCCTCGTCTATGAGTTCACGCCAGCGAGTGAAAGCCAGGCCAATGTTGATCCTTGACTATCCTTTTATCCGTCTAAGCTCCATTTTTTTTGGTCACCTTAGACAAAACTCCGTTTCTTTGATTGTTTTGCAGTTTCTGCCATGATAGCTGTAATTGCACATAGGCGTTGTTCTTCGTTTAGTTTTCACCTCGACTTCTGTCTTTTTAACAAATGGGGAAAAGGAAAGTGACCTATGCCGTAAAGCAAGTCAGCACAATTGTAGTTTTATTGTGTGGCAGGAATCTTGCTACCCTCCTCAACTTTGCTAGGTGCCAGTGAAAGCCATACAGACCCCTCAGGCCATGACAGAGGTGTCATTCAACTAGTTGTAAGTCCATGTATCATCCCAAAAGTTACACAATTTTTTTATGAAGGTTGAAAACTTACTTAGTGCTGCTTAAAGGCCTACTGAAACCCACTACTACCGACCACGCAGTCTGATAGTTTATATATCAATGATGAAATCTTAACATTATAACACATGCCAATACAGCCGGGTTAACTTATAAAGTGACATTTTAAATTTGCCGCTAAACTTCCGGTTCGAAACGCCTCTGAGGATGACGTATGCGCGTGACGTAGACCGGGGAACACGGGTATGCCTTCCACATTGAAGCCAATACGAAAAAGCTCTGTTTTCATTTCATAATTCCACAGTATTCTGGACATCTGTGTTCGTGAATCTGTTTCAATCATGTTCATTGCATTATGGAGAAGGAAGCTGAGCAAGCAAAGAAGAAAGTTGTCGGTGCGAAATGGACGTATTTTTCGAACGTAGTCAGCCACAACAGTACACAGCCGGCGCTTCTTTGTTTACATTCCCGAAAGATGCAGTCAAGATGGAAGAACTCGGATAACAGAGACTCTAACCAGGAGGACTTTTGACTTCGATACACAGACGCCTGTAGAGAACTGGGACAACACAGACTCTTACCAGGATTACTTTGATTTGGATGACAAAGACGCAGACGTGCTACTGTGAGTATGCAGCTTTGGCTTCTAAACATTTGATCGCTTGACCGTATGTGCGCAACTTTTTTTTGCGTATGTACGTAACTTTTTTAAAATATATAAGCTTTATGAACCTTGGGTTAGGTGAACGGTCTTTTGGGCTGAGTGATTGTGTGTGTTGATCAGGTGTTTGAATTGTATTGGCGTGTTCTATGGAGCTAGGAGCTAGCATAGGAGCTAGGAGCTAGCATAACACGTACCGTACCGTACGTGCGCGTCACGTACGTAACTTTTTAAAAATATATAAGCTTTATGAACCTTGGGTTAGGTGAACGGTCTTTTGGGCTGAGTGATTGTGTGTGTTGATCAGGTGTTTGAATTGTATTGGCGTGTTCTATGGAGCTAGGAGCTAGCATAGGAGCTAGGAGCTAGCATAACACGTACCGTACCGTACGTGCGCGTCACGTACGTAACTTTTTAAAAATATATAAGCTTTATGAACCTTGGGTTAGGTGAACGGTCTTTTGGGCTGAGTGATTGTGTGTGTTGATCAGGTGTTTGAATTGTGTTGGCGTGTTCTATGGAGCTAGGAGCTAGCAGAGGAGCTAGGAGCTAGCATAACAAACACGCAGGTGTTATTATGCAGGATTAATTTGTGGCATATTAAATATAAGCCTGGTTGTGTTGTGGCTAATAGAGTATATATATGTCTTGTGTTTATTTACTGTTGTAGTCATTCCCAGCTGAATATCAGGTACCGTGAGTATGCAGCCTTGGCTGCTAAACATTTGATAACTTTACCGTATGTGCGCGTCACGTACGTAACTTTTTAAAAATATATAAGCTTTATGAACCTTGGGTTAGGTGAATGGTCTTTTGGGCTGAGTGATTGTGTGTGTTGATCAGGTGTTTGAATTGTATTGGCGTGTTCTATGGAGCTAGGAGCTAGCAGAGGAGCTAGGAGCTAGCATAACAAACACACAGGTGTTTTTATGCAGGATTAATTTGTGGCATGTTAAATATAAGCCTGGTTGTGTTGTGGCTAATAGAGTATATATATGTCTTGTGTTTATTTAGTGTTGTAGTCATTCCCAGCTGAATATCAGGTCACCCCCGGCTCTCACAGCATCTTCCCTATCTGAATAGCTTCAACTCCCCACTAGTCCTTCACTTGCACTTTACTCATCCACAAATCTTTCATCCTCGCTCAAATTAATGGGGAAATTGTCGCTTTTTCGGTCCGAATCTCTCTCACTTCATGCGGCCATCATTGTAAACAATAGGGAACTTTGCGTATATGTTCAACTGACTACGTCACGCTACTTCCGGTAGGGGCAAGCCTTTTTTTTATCAGATACCAAAAGTTGCAATCTTTATCGTCGTTGTTCTATACTAAATCCTTTCAGCAAAAATATGGCAATATCGCGAAATGATCAAGTATGACACATAGAATAGATCTGCTATCCCCGTTTAAATAAAAAAAAAATCATTTCAGTAGGCCTTTAAGGCAGTGATTGTCAAACAGCTCCATGTTGTGGTATGCCAAAGATAACTTTTTCTTTAAATGTTCCTATATTTAAACAGTCTTTCTGTTCAAACGGTTTGTAATGTCACAGCGGCCACAACTATTAAACATATTTGTGAAATAAAACATCTGCCTTGTTTTTAATGAATACTTAGGCCTACCACGCTACTGTATTTAAATGTCGGTCATTAGGGTGGTAATTGGAGAGCCAAATGTTTTCTGAGGTGGTAATTAGTGAAAAAAGTTTGAGAACCACTGCATTAATGAACTCACTCACTATTCATACCTTTTGCTGTTGTGTACAGGATTTTTTAAATTGTCTCTACACGAGACGGAGGACATTTCCTAGTAATTTTTGGGGAAAAGATTCTATATATAAAAAAAAAATCCAAAAATGTTTCATTCAACAGGACAGTCCATCTCCTAAAAGGCCACAAGAATGTCAATGTCACACAATCAAGTAAAACCTCCCCAGAATCTCAATCTGTCTCCCTAATATTCAACTTCAAATGAGAGGTAAAATACTTTAAAGGAAAATCTAAAGGCAACGTTAAGTATAATTCGTTTGTTTGCACTCATTAATTTACTTTCTAAAAATGTGCTAAAAATGAAAAGTAGTACTCAAGCAGATGTGTAGAAAAGTGTTCAGGAGCCAAACCAAAGCGAACTAAAAACACTTTTTTGTTTAAATGTCAGCTGGTTTAAAAATAAACTTACCATAAGACTTCACAGGAAATGTTTGAGTGATTTTCCCAATTTAACGGGAATTGCAGAGAAGTTTTCAACTTTAACTCAAACAACTAGCAGCCATAAATGAGCTTACTCGAAAACTATTCTCAGACTCGAAGGCGTCTGATTTTAGAAATTCGATTCAGCGCTTAACCGACCTTCTTCCATTTTGTTCTGCCGTATCTCGAAAAACTACAACTGGTTTCTCGATTACTTGTGCGGATAAACTTGTAACTAGTAAATTAAAAGTTAACAAAAACAAACCTGCTTTTACTGCCAGCTCCTCTGCTTCCAAAACGGTTAGTTTCCGGAAGAAGAAGTCGCGTTTCCGCTGTCCCCTTTCAAAATAATATACATCAGTCGAAATATAGGACTGCGACAAATATAATTTTCAAGCAGACAACATGTAGTTTTACCATAAATAATTAGTTGTATTATTGTATGTAGAATTATGTCGGTAAGGAATCGATAAGACTGCTTGTCGTACCTAATGGGGAAAACATTTGTCAGTTGATAATACAAATAACTGTATATTCTTTACTTTCTACATTCACATCCTTTTTACAGCATGCAGTCATTCTGAAAATGACATTTAATGAACTCATCAAAATATGCCCGAAGAAACTGGCAACTGGTGGTAGGAAACTGACTGAGGCAAGGAAAGTACCCAAATCGAGCATCAACAACATGTAGCAACTACTAACAAATATCAGCAATACCATACATCAAGGGTCCCCAAACGTTTTGACTCAGGGGCCACATTGGGTTAAAATAATTTGCCGGGGAGAGAGTAAGAGAAAGAGAGAGAGAGCTAAATAGATTGATATGGTCCCAATTTAAAAAATTGGGGGCACTTGACGTATGGTATTGCTGATATTTGTTATTAGTTGTTACATATATGTACTGTATACATATAAATATAATTTATATATATATATATATATATATATATATATATATATATATATATATATATATATATATATATATATATATATATATATATATATATATATATATACATACATATGTGTGTACACACACACACACACACACACATATATATATATATATATATATATATATATATATATATATATATATATATATATATATATATATATATATATATATATATATATATATATATATATATATATATATATATATATATATATATATATATATATATACACACATATATAAGATATATACACAAATTAAACACATGATATACAAACACTAAATATATCCAAACATTTAATGGAGTCAAATACAAATAAGGCATCAGGAGTATTCCACACTTTTCTTTTGTGAAGTAAATTTGTACAGCAGACATGGGCATCTACGTCTATATTAAAGGCCTACTGAAATTATTATTTTTTTATTTAAAAGGGGATAGCAGATTCATTCTATGTGTCATACTTAATCATTTCGCGATATTGCCATATTTTTGCTGAAAGGATTTAGTAGAGAACATCGACGATAAAGTTCGCAACTTTTGGTCACTGATAAAAAAAGCAACTTTTGGTCGCTGATAAAAAAAGCCTTGCCTGTACCGGAAGTAGCGTGACGTCGCAGGTTGAAGGGCTCCTCACATTTCCCCATTGTTTACACCAGCAGCGAGAGCGATTCGGACCGAGAAAGCGACGATTACTCCATTAATTTGAGCGAGGATAAAAGATTTGTGGATGAGGTACGTGAGAGTGAAGGACTAGAGTGCAGTGCAGGACGCATCTTTTTTTCGCTCTGACCGTAACTTAGGTACAAGGGCTCATTGGATTCCACACTTTCTCCTGTTTCTATTGTGGATCACGGATTTGTATTTCAAACCACCTCGGATACTATATCCTCTTGAAAATGAGAGTCGAGAACGCGAAATGGACATTCACAGTGACTTTTATCTCCACAACAATACATCGGTGAAGCACTTTAGCTACGGAGCTAACGTGATAGCATCGTGCTTAAATGCAGATAGAAACAAAATAAATAAGCCCCTGACTGGAAGGATAGACAAAAGATCAACAATATTACTATCAGGAGACACCGAACCAAACACTGGACATGTAACTACACGGTTAATGCTGTGCCGCCTGTCGAAGCCTAGCAATGCTGTTGCTAACGACGCCATTGAAGCTAACTTAGCTACGGGACCTCGTCAGAGCTATGATACAAAATATAGCGCTCCACCTATGCCAGCCCTCATCTGCTCATCGACACCCGTGCTCACCTGCGTTCCAGCGATCGACGGCGCAACGAAGGACTTCACCCGATCATCGATGCGGTCGGCGGCTAGCGTCGGATAGCGCGTCTGCTATCCAAGTCAAAGTCCTCCTGGTTGTGTTGCTGTAGTCCGCCGCTAATACACCGATCACACCTACAGCTTTCTTCTTTGCAGTCTCCATTGTTCATTAAACAAATTGCAAAAGATTCACCAACACAGATGTCCAGAATACTGTGGAATTTTGTGATGAAAACAGAGCTGTTTGTATTGGGATACAATGTGTCCAAATACTTCCGTTTCAACCATCGACGTCACGCGCAAACGTCATCATACATAGACGTTTTCAACCGGAAGTTTCGCAGGAAATTTAAAATTGCATTTTGTAAGTTAACCCGGCCGTATTGGCATGTGTTGCAATGTTAAGATTTCATTATTGATATATAAACTATCAGACTGCGTGGTCGGTAGTAGTGGGTTTCAGTAGGCCTTTAAGATTTGCCATAGCAGCTGGACAGGAAAAAAAAACAATTATTGTGTGAATGCTCCAAAGCATTCATATTTTTTTTAACTTGGGACATTCCGAGGGGACATAGTTTGGGAACATTTAACAATTCTTAAGTAAAATGTTATAATCTCTGAACAAAAAGAAGCAACACAAAATCAGATTCCCCAAATCTCAGCTTTATTATTGATCACAAACAAATTGACCTTCCACATCACTAATTGACCAACATCACATTAACATTTGTGATAATGTATTCATTGTCCTGTAAACAAAGAATGCAACTGCAGTTTATGGTAAATGCATTATGACACCTAATGGTCACAAATTGTCGACAAAAAATTACAAACAAGCATGTTGTTGCTTTCTTGACTCACTTTAAATAGAATACTCCTGAGCAACATAATTAATCAATGTGGTTGAAAGGGAACACTGTTTCTAGTTATTCCAAACACAGTTTACTGTATTATATGTCATGCACACATGGGACAATGTATTATTCAATATTTCCACAGACATCTTCATAACAATGAGGATGATGGGGAAAATGCATATCTGACACTGATGTAACATGTACTGTACTGATACGGTTTTATTCTGCAAGTAAAAACCCCTGCTGTATAAGTTTAGCAACAAGACTATGCAATTTCTGTAGAAACGGCGTGTATATGCGGAAAAGTTGTCAGCTGCAATGTCCAGAATTAGTTGAATGTTTCGAGTCTAAAATGATTTGATTTGGTTGAGAAATGTGGGAATAGTAAGAACTTAAATGTTCAAAGGAAAAGTGTATTGAGGAAAATGTTCACAGGAACATTGAGGATTTTGGAATTTAGAAAATTGTTAGCGAGAAAGTCCTGACTGACTTCAACGTTTAGACGTTGGAATAGTGTGTTAAGAAATATGGGATATAGAACAATTCTCCACTGAATTCCTTGAGAACTTGGGTCGTGGAAATTTAGAATCATGGAATGTGAAAAATAGCAAAAAATTAGCTGAACATTTTGATGCTGGAATGATTTGAATTGGTTGACATGTGTGCGAGCTAAAACCAAAGAAGGTAAACACGCTCTTCAGCAGTCACACAATAATTGTATTTTTTTCTACTTGATTTAAGGAAATTTCAACCTGGTAATTATTTATTCATGTAATGTAATGTATATACTGTATATGTAATGATATTGCACTTGTACATGACCTGGCATCATTCTTTCACATTGCAATTACATACCCTTGCACCATCTGATTATTTTCTTCTTGCTAATGACAAACAGGCTGACTGCATGTGTGTGCAACAAGCCATCTACACAGGTCACGTGCAAAAAGAACAGTTAGTGTAAAGATTATTTCCATGAAGGGAGTACATTTTACCAAAAACATCCAGTCGTACACAAACGTGGGGCACTCATTTCCTCAACCAAAAATATTGAAGACCTAAACTCACCACAGGAAATTACACCATATTGCACAAGCCTTACTAAAACTATAAATAAATTCAAATCTGATAGACATGGTGTGGAAACAGTGTTCACAGCACAAAGTATCCAGTATGAGAATAGCCAAGGATACTAGCAATAGATACCAACGTCACAGGGAGTCAAAGTTTTATGGATTGCCACCAGAGGGACACAGAGGTTTGCACTAGTCGTGTTCATGCACAATGACATACACAAGAGGAGAGAAGACTGGGGACTCCGCCAGCTAATGATCACTCATCAATTCTTCCATCCAGGATGCTCTCAAATGAGAAGGGGACAAACTTGAAGCCCTGGCCGACATAGAACTTATTCTGGAACTCGACCCTGAAACGAGACCATTGAGAGAAAGAAATATGAGTTCAGTAAAGATATTTTAATACCCATTCAATGAAAAACATTAAATGTATCCTAATAATCTTATCAGTGTCAGCCTTCCAACATGTAAGAATGTTTGACCTCTGTGGACGCTGTTCCTCCCTGTTGGTCTCTACTCCCACTAATTACTTCAGCTGAATAACCTGACTGTTAATACTATTGCTCATTCTCCTGACCCTGTGGTGGTTGTGTGCATTTGGGTTCGACATACTCATCACAAATACAGTAAATCTCTTTTTACTGCCTGTCTGTTTGTTCTGTTTTACTGTTCTCTGGCACAACCTCTTTGATGATAAAAATACATTAGATTATAATAAAGAAAAGATTGAAAGTTTGACTTTAAAAAAAGAGGGTTGTTAAAAGGTCAACTTTTTACACACAGAAATGGCACATATCTGCTGCAAGATGAAACTTTTTGGTATGTTTAGCATCAACCGTAAACATACATTCGAGAAAATAAACCCCCCTTGAAATTTTGGTGAGTTGGCATTTTCCTCAGTAAAGTCCATTTTATTTGGTTTTCTGATTGTGACTGCCTCTTAAGTCTAAAGTTGGTTGGAAAACACCAGGAAAGGGCCGTTCCCTGTCGTAGCTTGCCTTCGCAAGTGAAGGAAGTTGCCTCGGAATGTCTCCAAGCTGTGGCAAATAGTTGGGCTACCAGAGCTGTGAGAGGGCAACACTTGAAATGTGGAAAGAAATGAGAGATCCTCTCATTTGCCTCTCCACACATCTGTGCAGATGGAAAAAATGCTTCGACCTTCTCTCTCCGTGTAGTCTGCTGTGAGCTCATGTGTGTACGCGTGCTAGTGCAGACAACTCATCAGCATGTGCGTGTGAAGAGCAGGTACCAAAGCAGAAGGTCCAAGTTGACTGCTGTTTACTCTGAGCACAACTATTTCCATTTACTCACCTCCGCGAAAAATACTCCAGGACTCTTTTTAACCTTAGCGAATACCCGTTGAGCTGTCAGGCTTCTGCTTTATTAACCAAGCAACATGCAACCGCCTTCTCCTACTTGGTGTGTATATTTTCACTGCACATACTCGAGGAAGTTGGAAGCTTTTTCTTTGGGGTTTTTGTAGCTTTTTTGCCATACTACAGAAAGTATGGAGCGGCCTCAACAAGGTCTGTTAAGACAATCATGTGCAAAAATATGAATATATAAAGGTGTCAATTTGACCTTGGAAAACCGTAAGTAAGTTTCCTTGTTTTAATAGAAAAAATATTGTGTTGCTTAAGGTCACAATACTGTTGGCTCATTTTGTTGGAATTTGCAAACAGCTAAAATGATGTACAAAGCAAACTACAACCTGCTACCTTGGAATGCAGAACAATTCTTCTCAACAAAAGAGGAGAAATACAACCTTAGAAGAAACCCTAACTTAAAGGCCTACTGAAATCCACTACTACTGACCACGCAGTCTGATAGTTTATATATCAATGAAGAAATCTTAACATTGCAACACGTGCCAATACGGCCGGGTTAACTTATAAAGTGCAATTTTAAATTTCCCGCTAAACTTCCGGTCGAAAACGTCTATGTATGATGACGTATGCGCGTGACGTCAATCGTTGAACCGGAAGTATTGGTACACCATTGAATCCAATACAAAAAAGCTCTGTTTTCATCTCAAAATTCCTCAGTATTCTGGACATCTGTGTTGGTAAATCTTTTGCAATTTGTTTAACGAACAATGAAGACTGCAAAGAAGAAAGTTGTAGGTGGGATCGGTGTATTAGCGGCTGGCTGTAGCAACACAACCAGGAGGACTTTCACTTGGATAGCAGACGCGCTATCCGACGCTAGCCGCCGACCGCACGGATGATCGGGTGAAGTCCTTTGTCCTTCCGTCGATCGCTGGAACGCAGGTGAGCACGGGTGTTGATGAGCAGATGAGGGTTGGCTGGCGTAGGTGGAGCGCTAATGTTTTTATCATAGCTCAGTGAGGTCCTGTTGCTAAGTTAGCTTCAACGGCGTCGTTAGCAACAGCATTGTTAAGCTTCGCCAAGCTGGAAAGCATTAACCGTGTATTTACAGGTCCATGGTTTAATAGTATTGTTGATTTTCTGTCTATCCTTCCAGTCAGGGGTTTATTTCTTCTGTTTCTATCTGCATTTAAGCACGATGCTATCACGTTAGCTCCGTAGCTAAAGAGCTTCGCCGATGTATTGTCGTGGATATAAAAGTCACTGTGAATGACCATTTCGTGTTCTCGACTCTCATTTTCAAGAAGATATAGTATCCGAGGTGGTTTAAAATACAAATCCGTGATCCACAATAGAAAAAGGACAGAGTGTGGAATCCAATGAGCCAGCTTGTACCTAAGTTACGGTCAGAGCGAAAAAAAATGCGTCCTGCACTGCACTCTAGTCCTTCACTCTCACGTTCAACATCCACAAATCTTTAATCCTGGCTCAAATTAATGGGGTAATCGTCGCTTTCTCGGTCCGAATTGCTCTAGCTGCTGGTGTAAACAATGGGGAAATGTGAGGAGCCTTTCAACCTGTGACGTCACGCTACTTCCGGTACAGGCAAGGCTTTTTTTTATCAGCGACCAAAAGTTGCGAACTTTATGGTCGATGTTCTCTACTAAATCCTTTCAGCAAAAATATGGCAATATCGCGAAATTATCAAGTATGACACATAGAATGGATCTGCTATCCCCGTTTAAATTAAAAAAAATAATTTCAGTAGGCCTTTAAAACATCTGCATGCATGTACACCACTTAAAAATTTTAGCATATCAGTATATGGACTTAAGTTATGAAATGGATTAAGCAAGGAAATCAAAAAGAGTACTAATATGATTCGGTTTAAGAAACTGTTGAAACTACAAGTGTTCACAAAGTACATAGAAGAAGAATTATGATAAACATCTTGAACCTTTAAAAAAAAAAGATAATCTCATTCATCTCCTAGGTGAACCATAAATTACTTAACTATTTAATCATGAGAACTTTAATTCTTGTGTATATGTTTATATGTCTAATATTTATTTCTGTATTTAATAATAGTTTACCTCCTTTTAGTATAGGCAAGGCAAGGCAAGGCAAGGCAAGTTTATTTGTATAGCGCTTTTCATACACAAGGCAGACTCAAAGTGCTTCACAGACAACAAAGTGAAAATTAAAGAAAATAAAAGCAAAATTAAAATGCAGACAATAAAAATAAAAACAGTGCAGACGTTAAAAGTTAAAAGATTAAAAGATTTAGCTGAAAGCGAAGGTGAACATAAAAGTCTTCAGTCTAGTTTTAAAAGTAGTCAGAGTTGGGGAAAGTCTGACATCTTCAGGAAGTTTATTCCAGCTATTTGTTGCATAGTGACTGAATGATGCTCTCCCTTGATTTGAGTTTACTCTGGTAACCACTAACAGATTGGTCTCAGAAGATCTTAGTGATCTAGAGGGCTTATATAGTGGGAGCATATCAGTAATATACTTCGGCCCTAGACCATGTAGTGATTTATATGTGAGCAGGAGGATTTTGAAATCAATTCTCTGATGTACAGGGAGCCAATGTAAGGATTTAAGAATTGGTGTAATGTGCTCACAGTTTTTGGTCTTTGTTAGAACTCTAGCAGCAGCGTTCTGAACAGGCTGTAGCTGCCTGACAGTTTTTTTGGGAAGACCTGCAAGGAGACCATTACAACAGACTAGCCTACTGGTAATAAAGGCATGTACAAGTTTTTCTAAGTCTTGAGCTGACAAGAGCCCTCTAAGTCTTGTTACATTTTTGAGGTGATAGTAGGCCGATTTTGTTACTGATTTGATGTGACTGTCGAAATGTAAATCAGAATCTAAAATAACCCCAAGATTTCTGGCTTTATTTGAGGTTTTCAGGGACAGTGATTGAAGGTGTTGGACGACTTTAAACCTTTCTTTTTTAGCACCAAAAACAATTATCTCCGTTTTATCTTCATTTAGCCAATGTAAGGATTTAAGAATTGGTGTAATGTGCTCACATTTTTTGGTCTTTGTTAGAACTCTAGCAGCAGCGTTCTGAACAAGCTGTAGCTGCCTGACAGTTTTTTTGGGAAGACCTGCAAGGAGACCATTACAATAGTCTAGCCTACTAGTATACTAATATATTTACTCATTTATTTATTGACTGTTCTGTTACAGAGAACAAACAAATGGGATAACACCGCTATGATATGAAAAGAGGTAGGACTAAATAAGCTCTGCTTCTTTTTATTTATTTTTGGACGTGCAGTAATGAAACAACTGGAAATATGTGATGCATTACATCGTAATTGTATTGCATGTGTGTTCGAAATAAACTGAAACAGATTTTTGCAGGATGTTTTGTGCTTGATGCACCCTAAAATGCCTGATTTAATTGTATTGTGACACATTGTAACACAACCTAACTTACAAGAAGATGTTAGAGAGCAGTAAAATAACATTTTCTTATGGTTAAAAAGTGATTTTCCATTGTAAAATTCGGTTTATGTTCCAACACATTGTTTTTGTAGAGAACATTGTGGAACTGTTAAGCGTTGTCTATTGCGATGATTTTTGTTGGTAAATGAGAAATAATGAGATATTCTAACCACTTGTGCACATGAAGACAAGAAGATCTGTCCGTGTTGCTAAATGTTCACATACTGTAAAATAGGCCTGTCTTCAACTAAGGATTTTCATAGTTGAATCTGAGCCGTTAGATTTTGCCCATAATCGACGATCGGTTGAATCTATGGCGTCAAGTGATTTTGATTGACATGTGGTACTGTACACTGACTGGTCGCTAGGTGTCACTAACGTCACACAGATGTAGATATAGATGCTACAGTTAATAAAAGAAATGCATACTGTAAATTCTGGACTATAAGCCGGTACAACGAGGAGGCTTATAAAACAGTGCGGCTAATTTATGTATTGTCCTTGCAAATAGTTTTTTATAAAAAAAACAAAAAAACAAGCAAAGACACTGAAAAGGTGTGTTATTGTTTGTGCTATGGCGCCATCTTTTGGACGAGTTTGCTCCACTCACACTTCTTAACTTTTTCCTCTCCACACCTTTGTGTGCGTTTTCAGTTTCTCCAAACCTTTTGCGTGCATCCTTAGTTATTTTTCCCCACTGCTTTTTGAGTGCTCTTTTTGTTATTATTCTTACTATTTCTTCTCTGCGTTGGGGTTCTACTCCGGCAATAGCGGTCGAGAAAACATTAACGTACATTCTTTTTGTATTGTTGCAGTTTCACAAATTGTTTACTAAATTCACAAAAACGTCACCAAACAGTTATCGAGTCTGTTTAGCTGGTTGGAAAGCTAACATCTGTCGCTAGTGGGTCCATGACGATGACTTCTGTTTTGTTTGATCGGCTATTTTACTGCCGTGTTACAGACACCGTTTGGAAACAATTAAGGTCGTTCTGTGTAAATAACTCATTTAACAACATATATCTGCGGCTTATAGTCTGATGCAGCTAATATATGGAACATATTTTTTTCTTTTAAAATAAAGTGGGTCCAGAAAATACAGTAAAAGGAAAACAGTCTTTGTTTGAAGAGAACAAAACATAGATCTCATTTGTTACTTTTTCCACCTCATAGAAAAAGGCTAAACACTGAGATAAACAAATAAACACACTTGCGATTGGGTAGTTTAGTGAGGTTTTCAGCTTTTGCGTAGCACCGAACAGACATTAAACCTACCATAGGAAGTAAACGTCACAACAACGTTTCCATATGTGAACCTGCAGAAGGATCATTAGCATTGCCCGAGGGGAGCAATGAGAGGGACCTCCTCCCTGAGGGAATTGGTCAAATCTACATGAGGCGCGCAGTGGAATGACCAGCTCCGTGTCTGAAACACCCTCCCAACACAGCCGCTGTACGCGGGGGGCCTCAGGTACTTAGCTCGCCTCCCTCCCAGGGAGAAAGGAGGAGAAGTTCAATGTGTGACTGTGAGGTCGATAATCGAATAAGGTTCCTTTGAATTGTCGAAAGTCGAGTGTTGTAAAACACCCCGACTGTAGTACATTACCTAGAATGCTCAGTGCTGTAGATGGGAAATGAAAGAGGGTCTGAGCTACGAGTGAGTAGGCCTACGAGAGTTGTGCCGTCAAAGCGAGTTGAGATATCGTTACATGTTGCTGTTCCTGGTTTGTCTACTCAGGAACATAACAGTGGATGCTGGATAGACAGTAACATGCACATTTGAGCACTACAAAATGACAAATTTGACTGGTGAAAATGACTGAATAGTCAAAATGTTAGGGAACTTTGCTTAGAATGGACAAAAGCGTCAAGGCTGCGCATAATTCACAGGGATTAGTTGAATTTGTGGAATTGCTGCAATTGCAAAATCGCTAAATGCTGTGTACGGAAGATTCAGGCTGTTTGTTTCATTTCCTTGATTAACGTTTTTGGAAAATGCTTTGCTAATTCAGCAAGGTTCACCAGACTGACTATGTTAAGTAGCAGGTATTTATATTTGGTGCACTGGTAAGTGTTTTGGAAATAAGGATGTTATAAAATAATGAACTGTTTTTGTTTTTATGTACAACAATAAGGGCCTGTGCTTTTTTGTAACAAAAATTCAAATACTACTTTGAGAGAGAGGTACCTTTGAGACACAAAAAGTGGTTACATGGACGTCATTATGAAACACTTCAAGGGATCTGAATGGAATGTAAGTGCATATGCTATGAATCAACGCTAAAGACTTGTGTTTTACAGTGATGGAAAAAATAGTTTTATAAACAAATGGCATAACTAACAGTGTTACTTTTTTCAATAACAATTAATCAAAATATTCGTTATTTCTCTTGTCACGATGCCATTACCATTACTGACGATACAATTCTGCGTTACTATAAATGAAGCTCACTGAAGCGGTTTTCATCTGAGCAAGCTCTCTCTGTCAGGAAAGTTGCAAAGTTTTTTCTTGGTAAGGGAGGAGAGGAGGGAAGCAATAATAAGTAATGATGATAGGCTTCGGTAAAGCAACAACTCATCCAGGGTATTCTGTTCAAACATACAGAGGCAGTCGCAAGGTGGTACACAACCCACTGATCATGAGTCTGAGTGATGGCGCTTTCAAAAGGTTTTAAGGTAGCTTTCTGAAACTAGAAGCTCAAACTTTACTGTTTCCTACCATGAGATGAACGGGTATGTATGTTGCAGCAGCTCATAAGCAGGACAAAAGTGTCAACTGTAGTATTCTACGAAATTACATGTATTATTTATTTACTGCTTACACATAGCATAGCATTGCCCCTTAAGACCTTTTAAAACACTGAATTAGACAGCAGGGAGTAATTCTTTCTCTTAAGATTATACTGCTAACATGTCGGTTTTGCAAAATCCTTTCCTCGTCTCCTCTCATCACCCATTGTGCTTTCTCAATAAACAGTCAAGACAAAGAAGGATTACTTAAGCATATGAGAATAGTAGAGTATCTTACAGCTGTAAACATCGCTGAGCTACTAGCGTTTCTTTACATTCCAGCACGGTGATAATGTTCTCTAATGGGCCAATGTTTGACTTGAGTGTGTATCTCAGTACACTCTGCAGTGGTTCAAGCTGGATCAGCTTGGTGGAGATGGTACAGGGAGGCGATGGAGCTGGAAGGAGCTGTCACTTATTTGCAGTTCTTTGAGCATACAGTTTGGTAAAACACTTTGAGTCAGGAATGTTTCATGTGTTGGTAAAGACAAAGACGTAAAGCTTTGGCAGAAATACAAGAGGTGAATAATGATTGCTCACTGTGTGATGTTTTTGTCGATGTGGGATTCATAGTGTGAGATTCTACTTATTTCTTTTCACATAGTATTCGGACTAAGGGCTGGGCAATATGGCAAACAAAAATATTTTTTTCATATCATCTGATCTCGATTAATATCAAAAACACAATAAAAAAAAAAAGAAAGGCGTATTGTTCCGTGCAGGATTATGGCGAGTACCGTTGCATCCCTACTGTTTACTACCCTTGTATCTTGTAACAGACATTTCTGCAATGTTTGATTGAAGTAATACACACTAACAGCTGACAACTGTCAATTTATTCATATATATAATTGTGTTTACTAGAGGTGCAACGGTACAAGTAACCCAAGCTACGGTCCGTACCTGGTTTCAGGGCCACGGTTTTGCTTCTTTTTTGGTAACTTTTTGTGGGGGTAAAGAGAACAACTTATTTTCCTCTCAAAGTTAATTTTTTTTGCTAGTCATAACAAACAATCTGCAATAAACAAAGTGTCATTGGTGTATTGAATATTGAACATTCATTAAACAACACTTTCAAATGGTAAATTATATTTTGTATTCTTCAATAAAAAATAATTGCTTTGGCAAACAGCAACAAGGGACCCATATTGTGCAGTTTTTTTTTAACTCAAATACTGTAGCTTATATTTGATAAAAGTACGTTAAAGTGTAATTTGTAAATAATGTATACCAACACATAAAGCTGAATGTTTATTTCAGGAATAAAATGTTTTTTATCCACAAATTCAAAAATGGTTTGAAGAAAAATGTCTGGAGAGTTGTTTAGTAACTGTTACTGTATATCAGAGGAGTTGAATATTTGCAGACACATAAATAAAAAGTCGGATCAAAAATATTTAGATAAAAAAATGTATTTTTCTGATTAGACTCGTGGGAGTGTTTATTCTGCCAGTCGCGACCAATACAATAGTTCAGTCACAAATACATTTTGTGAGTGCCTGCAAGTCCGCATTCAGTGTGGATTACTGGTGAGCTGCGAAACTAAAGTTTTTCACTAAAGCCGCTGCTCCTTCTCAATGTTTCAACTTCTATGCTAGTGTTAGTCATATTTATTTATTGTGTTCTTCTGGGTTGTACTTCCAGCTGTGTAAGGGGAAGAGGCACAACGCTGATTAGAAATTAATTACGTCGTGACGAGCCTCACTTTCTCGATGGTGAAATGGGAGGTCGTGCATACAAACACACCCAAACGTACACAAACACACATTCACAGACACATTTAGGATCACGATCAATAAAAGCTGATAAACCAAGCATCGTTGCTTCCCTACTGTTTACTAGTGCGGTACATTCTAACAGACATTTCCGCCATGTTTGATAGAGGTAAAAATGCTAACAGCTGATCACCGTGATCGAACTCAAATTAATCGCGATCATTGATCACGATCATATATTTGCCCATCCCTGTGCGGACATGTAACATATGTCGTCGTGTAGTCATCCTATTGTGTGAATGAAATGTTGGAACTTTCAAAAAAGACCCTTGTAAATAAATCACTTTTGTTTTTCTCACCAGTGAAGACGCAGAGCATGTAAAAAGGCCGACAGCCCTTCCATGATGAGCAGGATGGCAACTGTGAGCGTGGCGAAAGCCGCAAAGATAATTGACAGGCCAAAGAACCCACCGCCACTTCGGGAGGACAAACCGATGCGCATCACCATGGCCCACAGCACCTCTGACAGCTCTGAACACACAAAGACAATAAAGAAAAAACTGTCAGTCATATTCTAAAAACTGAAAAATTGTTGAACAAATTTTTTCAACAAATTGTTGAAATGGCTTTTCTTTGTTAAAGCATAATATATAAAATATATATATATAGAGAGAGAGTTTGTTGTAGAAGAAATCAACAACATTAAACATCTTTGCGATGAACCACAAACTGTGAGAAGAACTCACAAACAGACTTTTCTCCGAGAAGTAATTATTTGAGCACCTGCTGATTTTGTATGTTGACACTTTTACAGAGGCGTAAACAGTCCAGTATTTTTGTGCTGTTTGTTTCAAGACAAAGAAAAAGCTAAGGATTTACTTTCATTTTATTTGATTTAGTAAAATAAGCATTTGATCCTTGACCATTTCATTCTGACCCCCACAAACCAGTAATGTGGCCATGAAGCATACAAATAAGCCCAGCCACAATGGTGGTGCAATATTTGTTATACAAATTTGAGCAATGCAAGATAAGAGTCAATCACCCTTACTCTGAGGCTTCATGGAAGATATCACCTCGTGGGGTAGGGATAACTTTGAGAAAGGCAAGGGATCAACCCTGATTATACAAGAGCAACTCAAGTGAGTTGGGACAACAGTCACCAAGAAAACCATTAATTAGACACTTTGCTGCAAGAGACGGAAAGGCTGCAGGGCCTGCAAGGTCTCAAGGCTCAAGAAAGCACAAGTACAGACCTGTCTGAACATTGTAAGTGAACATCTGAATAACTCAACCACTTAAATGGCTTCAACTCCACTGTGCATTTTTGGAGACAGTGAAATGCTGCATATGACCTCCAGAACACCATCCCCACTGTCAAACTTGGAAGTGGAAAACTGCTTTCGGGCTGTTTCCCTACTAAGTGTACAGGAAGTCTTCAAAGCATTGAGAGGCCAATAAGCAGGGACATGGAATGTAGAATGTTGGATGACAAACTTCTGGCCTCATCCAGAAATTCGAAGATGGACTGTCAAGCGGCCTACTAGCACGACAATGACCCAAAACCTACGGGCAAGGGAACAAACCCAGGGGGGTCGCTGAATCCTAGTTTGAGAAACCCTGTTATAAAATGTAGTGCGTGTGTGCGCTTCTACTCACGTGCATGAGCCAGACTGAGGGCCCATAGACGCAGATAAGAGGCTGTGTTGGAGATACATCCCAAACAGTACTCTATGGTGTGGATGGCCTGATGTACAGCCACGTCACCAAAGTCAAACTGTAGAAAGAAAAGACAAGAACATTACTGTTTTCCAAATTTTAAACTTTAAATGTGCTTTAATGATGGTACCTTTAAAATGTCAAATGGTATAGGCTGTGTGATTTTGCCACAGTAGTTTCACAGGACAATTCACACTTAATTTATTGTATCTTTAAACACATTAGCTGAAGTAAGAGTGAAATCTGACAACATGTAGACATGCAATACAATGTTTGCTCAATATAAATGTGGAAGTGTAATTAATTAAACCACCTGCGAAAAACATTTGGACACATTAGTATTGTCTCTGAGTATTTTAAGATCCGGTAGGTGCAAAGAAAAGTAATGGATTCAGCTTCCACACATCCAAATTTTAGTTATTAGGCTTTGTTGTGTACATAGATTAATTACATCAAATTATCCCCATTTCAACAAACAAACAACAAACACTAGATCATTTCTCTATAATGCTCTAAACCACATTGCTCATTACAACCTCACTGCCTTGTAAATGTTGTCTTCTGACTGCCAGGCCTAATCCAAGAGATATACTAGTCCTTGTAATATGAGTTCATATGTTCAGCATCGCAAACAACAAACACGTTTCCAAACTAAGGAGAGCTGTTTGAAATAAAGAATATTGTTTGTTTATGTATGTTACGGTATTCCTCCAATTTCTACAACATCCTGTTTCAATGTTTTACAGTTTGTCTGTGGGCAGTGGCTGTGCAACTTCATATTCATCTTTATCCAAACCCAGTACAATACACTGGCTAATACATGTAATATTTAAAAAAAAGTTGAGATTGAAATAAAAAGAATGTTTGTGTATTACCACTTATGATAGAAATACATGTATCTTTTTCGAGTATGTTTGTTCTGCAGGATCACAGACTTTTTTGTGTATTGTCTCTTCATTTACTCCATCCTGGAACAAGACTAGCCTTTCCTGTATGCACTGGGCTGGGATATGGCTCTATAACTCTGTTTTTGCATTTGGCTTGTTGCTGGCAGGGTTTCCTTTTCCATGCTCCTCCTTTGTTCTTGGACCGAGGGAATTTAGTTCATGGAAGCAGTGCCTCATTGTTCCCATTAAAGGGTCTCCAACGCAAGTGGCTAGAGAAAACAAAACCAGCTAGTTTGATGTATTGGCATCGATTATATTGTCATAGCAGTATTGTATGGCATTGCATCATACATTATTAAAGTGAGCAAAACACGTCCACATAACAGAATATAATACTATCAGTGAGTGATTTATTTGAACACTTTAATCAATATTTTAGTTAAAAGCAAAATAAAGTAGTAATAATATTATTATTACTGGTGGATTAGATTTATTTAGTGCCTTTCAAGATATCTAAAGTACCTTACAGCATAAACCCATTGTTATTTATGCACCCACTTTTGATGGTAAGCGACATCTGTCGCAACAACTGCCCTGCGGTGGACTGACAGAAACCTGGCTGTCAATTCGCGCCAACGGCTTTGCATCTACAATCACGTGCAGTAACCGTTACACTAGGGGTTTCATGTATTAAGTGAGCAAATGAACAAAATCCTGGCGTACGCTCTTTTTCCACATCAAAGTTGAGATGTATCAAGAGTGAACTGCGTTGTAAAAAAAAATCTGCAAAATTTATGGTAAAATACCGGCAGCTGTGGTTGCCAGGAATTCACCGTAAAAAATACAGTCACGATGTATAGGACATTACGGTGTGTTGATGTTGAATCTGTTGATTTTACAGTTGATAACTATTTTTGCTTATGGTAAATTACTGTAAAAAGAACTGATGTATTGTTAACCTGTGTACAAAAAAACCTACAGAATTTGCGGTAAAATGTTGACAGGTGCAGGGCTCGAATTTAACCATGGCAATCGCGGAACATGCCGTGACCGCCATTGTCATTTGCCGTAATGCCCTAAAAAATTGACCAGCATCTGCAGCAAGAACATGCCGTGACCGCAGTTGACTTTTTACTTGTTAATGGATTAGGGATGTAACAAGAAACGGTATAATGAATAGAAGAATAGAATAGAATTGATTATATCTTTATTGTCATTGTACATTGTACAAAGAAATTGTTTGCAAACTAATTTAGTGCAAATTCATAATAACACATAAAAACATAAGAACATAGATGAATAGATAAAATAAATTTGCGATAAAACTCCAGACAGTTAGTAATACTGTCTAATTTTTTAACTACCGAAAAACCATCATTTATTAATGCATTTTAGGCAAAACAAAGTTAGGCGCACGATAATCATGGCAGACTAACTACACAGACTTTGCTCTGGAGATTTCCCTGGCCCTCGTAGTAAACGAAGCCAAGTGCTTGGTTTAATGTAATTTTTCCCCTCACTTCCCGGCGTGCGTTTAAGAACGCACTGCTGTTAGATGCGGACAGGTGTGGTCAATATAGGAGACAGACGCACTTGTCCCCACACTAAAAGTACACAGCGAAGGAGGAAAAACTATTTGATGTTGCTTTTATTTTCTCAATACAGCGTCCTTCAGCTGTTGTGACTGAGAGTTAATTAGGTGAGGAAACATGCAGCAGGTGATGCGTGGTGATGGTTGTCACAACTTGTTTATAAAGTCTTTAGTTTGTTGACTGGGATGTTCACTCGGCCTTTATTTAACTGCAAACGGTATCACTGGTTTAAATGTAACTTAGATATTGGCTTTCACTATGTAAAGCGCTTTGAGTCACTAGAGAAAAGCGCTATATAAATGTAATTCACAATTCACTCACAATTTACAGTGTCCAAATAACATCAGTACTAGCTCAAATGTTTTGTCATCTCAATCGAACTGAACGCAGGCTGTGAAGATTGTGTACTCGATGTGAGAGGTGTCACTCCAGGGTTTTTTTGTTGGCCAAACTGTTGTACTGAACCACAACGAGGCGTTGGAGAAGAACAAAGCTTGTGACTTCATCTTCATTAGCCAAACTGCTGTGAGTTTTATATGGATATCAAAAAGTAAACACCATGTTTTTTTACATTACTTGTGTTTTTTTCAATTCACAAAGGTATTCACAAACCATTAATGTGACACAACATTTTGTTAATGTTTTATTGTGTATAGTTAATTCCTATACAACATATTTCTTCTCAAACTCTTCGTGGATCTGTCCCAATACGGCATCTACATGCACATATAAACATAACTTTAAAAAATAAAAATAAAAATAAAAATACCTCCCTCTATGAAAATGTAAAAATAGAGATAAAGGCATCATGTAATGACAAAAAGCTGACAAGTTGATAAGATTAAAGAATAAAAAAAACAATATTTGTCTTTAGATATATGGATAACATTTATCTATAGTCGTTTCATTAGACATTACAAATGACATGATGGTATTACGTTCACACCCCAACACTGCTTTACCTAACAATCAATAATCATGATTTCAATATTTATAACAGTAATCTTAAGTATTACTTTGGCCATAATTGGCAGCCCTAGATCTCATACATGAACACTATTTTTATCTATATGGACAAAAAGTGCAGTTACGTCTTATGGCCATCATGTGCCATCTTTATATATATACACACATACACGCATGCATGCATGCATTCATGCTTTGGAGCCCCTGCCTCCAAATAAAATAATGTTTGCCTTGGTGCCATTCTAACTTGCCTTGGTGCCCTAAAATATGAGCCCTCCTTTAAGGCAACACTTGCCTTGACCGTGCCAGGAATTTACCGTAAAACAAATTCGGGCCAATTTTAGTGCTGCCAATCAGCCTATCCTCAGGTGCATGTCTTTGGAGGTGGGAGGAAGCCAGAGTACCCGGAGAGAACCCACAGTCCATCCATCCATTTTCTACCGCTTGTCCCTTTTGGGGTCGCGGGGGGTGCTGAGATATATCTCAGCTGCATTCGGTCACGGGGAGAATATGCAAACTCCACACACAAAGACCCCTAGCCCAGGAATTGAACCCAAAGCCTTCTCACCGTGCTGCCCTGTCCCCAATACTAGTTTCTGCAAAATGCCTGTTTCCAAGACATGTGAGCGGTACATGAGGACTTTAACTTGAAAGTATTTGTACAACCTTTCACTGGACAACTCACAACATGGCCTTCCGCAAGATGTTCCTTCAAGTGAGCTATTAAAAATGAGCCTTAAACGCTCCGTATCTGTCAAATAACTGCTGGCAACCAGTTCCAGCACACTTAAACACACAGCGTGGTTCATTTCCATGCAGTTTACAATGAAGCACATCGACATAACCCCTCAATGCCTAAAACCACTTGCCATAAAAATACAAGAAAACATGTTGTTATCCAAAAGTTAACTAGGCTAATGCTTTAAGACATACCCCAAAAATAATTAAGGTATGCCGTAAATCTAAATGTACAATCTGCAAAATCTTTAATTTAGTCAGAACAATATCGTAAATTAGTATTTGCATGTTTATGACATTACAATATTTTCATTCTTTTCACAGTAAAGTCATGTGTTTTTGTAGCTAACCATAGTCACTTAGGTTATGTACTGTTTCTTGGTTTGTAGAAATCCACTGCATTTACTACTGTGATAAACTATTTTTGAATTTACGGTTTTACTGTTGATATTTAACAATTGCTTGCCATAGTTTTCACAGTCATTTATTTCAGTGTGAACGTGGAAATGTGTTGTGCCTCACGCCAACTTCATGGATGGTGTACGCACATTCCTACATGCTGTCGATACTTTGGTGACACGCAGTGGTGGTCGTTCGGGCTTTGCTAACATTTGATTTCAACAATAGAAAAGATCGAGGACACAACATTCACTTTTTCGCCAATGCATTTAATGCTTCATATTAGAGCTGCACAATTAATCAAATTTTAATCGCCATCCCGATTTTGTCAGCTGCGATTAAATGAGGGGGATTGCTATATAAATAAACATTGATTGACGGATTGATTGTTGGTGATACTAATATTTGAAAATCAGGCTACGTTACAAATCAAATTAAGCACTTTCACAACCAACAGTCTGCCAACCACTAGGAGGCGATCGAAAGACAGTGGACTCGCCATTCTCAAAGTACCCTCCTGCTCATTCCCCGTAAATGATCCTGTGACGATGAACCAACGCACGCCACATCGAACCACATCGGCGCATCGAACCAAAACAAATCATAGAGTTGCGGCAACACGTTAAGCATTAACAACACTTCCCTTCTTTGCTCAACTGCCATTGTTTGGCCGCGACATGACGCAAACAAACCAAATAGAGCTCACAGAGTGTGCTGCCCACTACGCGCACAAAGCCCCGACGAAAAGCTGCAAGAAACGGGGTGACCAACTACGTGTACGGTTGATGTTACACCTGCCTCCCATGACCGCACGCCCCTGCTACAGACACACAGAATTATGGTGGGCGTTCAGGAACAGCAAGCCTTCTCTGCAGGGCAATACACTTTCAGATGAACAACTGACATTTACAACTCGATCTCTAGTGTTTGTTCAGTCACAAAATGTTATCAATTTATTCCCAACTGTGTATTATTTGCTTTTTGTTGTGTGTGTCTTGGCTGCACCTCTTCCAATGTGTGTATTACAGCTGTAACGATTAGTCAACATTGTCGACAATAAAATTTGTCTCCCCCAAATATATTTGACGACAAAAGTCATGACGTCATCACTTGTGTTTTTTCAGCCGGAAGTGGGTCACTCGCAAAAATATCGTCAGTGATAACATGTAAAGTGTGAGGATATTGCCGCTTACTCTTGTTAAAATCATGAATACATTACTCCTTTTGCAAAGTGGACCTAGTTTTTATGGCAGTAAATTTGTGATATGCGAGCATTTAAAGCGTAGACATAATGTCGGACATTTGGAGGGAGGATGCGGACACAGCCTCGGTACCTTGCTAGCTCGCTAACAAGAGTGAGACAAAGTTGTGTGAAAAATAACTATTACTATAATTTTAGCCAAAGTCAGCCAGCTAAACTTGGTCTACATCAATTCAAGTACTTTTTAAATCAGCGTAAATTTGCAATGCCGTAAAAAAGACACTGTAAGAAACGCGAATCGCGCATGCACGATGACCATAAATTGATTAACGTGGACCCCGACTTAAACAAGTTGAAAAACTTATTCAGGTGTTACCATTTAGTGGTCAATTGTACGGAATATGTACTGTACTGTGCAATCTACTACAAACGTTTGTAATAAAAGTTTCAATCAATCAATCAAACGCACGCACGCAAATGCGCGGGCACACACACACACACACACACAGATGCGGAGGTATCGTACGATTAAACATACAATCTATTACATAGCCAACATTTTAAGAATGAATCAAATATATAATTCTACACATTGAGTCTATTAGAGCAGTGGTTCTCAAATGGGGGTACGCGTACCCCTGGGGGCACTTGAAGGTATGCCAAAGGGTATGTGAGATTTTTTTAAAATATTCTAAAAATAGCAACAATTCAAAAATAATTTATAAATATATTTATTGAATAATACTTAAACAAAATATGAATGTATGTTCATAAACTGAACATCAAATCAAGTAGGCTATTCCATTCAGTACAATGCAACAATGCAATATTCAGTGTTGACAGCTAGATTTTTTTTGTGGACATGTTCCATAAATATTGATCTTAAAGATTTCTTTTTTTGTGAAGAAATGTTTAGAATTAAGTTCATGAATCCAAATGGATCTCTATTACAATCCCGAAAGAGAGCACTTTAAGTTGATGATTAATTCTATGTGTAGAAATCTTTATTTATAATTGAATCACTTGTTTATTTTTCAACAAGTTTTTAGTTATTTTTATATATTTTTTTCCAAATAGTTCAAGAAAGACCACTACAAATGAGCAATATTTTGCACTGTTATACAATTTAATAAATCAGAAACTGATGACATAGTGCTGTATTTTACTTCTTTATCTCTTTTTTTCAACCAAAAATGCTTTGCTCTGATTAGGGGGTACTTGAATTAAAAAAAATGTTCACAGGGGGTACATCACTGAAAAAAGGTTGAGAACCACTGTATTAGAGTGCTAAAACAGCCAAGAGTTAATCAATAGGTAATATACCAACTTTTTAAACATCACAATATGTTTTTCTTTTTGAGTAAGTTGGACTTTGTGTTTTGTTTGTTTTCATTGCTGCTATTTTCAAAGTTTTTTTAAATACATAAACAAGATGATTTTTTTTTTTTTTTTTTAGCACTTTGCCTTTCCTTTCTTTTAAATGGACAACATTTTATTAGTCATTTAAATTTTTGTAACAGCTGAATGAGCAGCACAGTTACAGTATAAATAAATATTTATGAATGAATTAGTCATCTTTCTTGTTAGAAAGCACATGCCTAAAATAACGTAAGCTGCATGTAGAAGTCAATGGAAAAATTACATCCATTAAATATGTGCACGCTTTATTATCCGGTTAGTCAACTAATTGTTAAGATAATCGTTGACTACTCGACTATCAAAATAATTAGTTGCAGCTCTGGTGTGTATTTTAGATTTTTCTGTCCAATCTGATTTCAACTATCCATATCAATGTAATCTACCTGCAGAATGAGGAGTGTAAGGTGATGTCACTTTAACTACAATATATTAGCAATGGTGCTGTTTCTTTAACCAATCAGATGTCAGATCCCTTTGACAGAGCTTGTGTAACAGCCGGTGCGGCTGCGCCAGATGTACGTTGATGTGCTGGCCGCTGGGCTGCCAGCTCGGGCTTTTAGTCCAGTGCTCAGCACACTCAACTCTTAATACGAACGACCAGGGTTTGAGTCCCCGTGTGGAATGGAGCAAAAAGGCACGGGGGCCAAACCAGCTGGGTTACACTTGTTAATGTCGGCATTTTTCTATCTTTTGATTGGATGATCAAAGCCAATTGATGAATAGTATGTAGTGATCAGTGCACAATAACACCCACAATGACTGATGAAGAAGAAGAAGGAGAAATTGACTTGATGTCGAACATGACAAAAAATAAATTTTTACGGTGGCCTAATGTAAGGAGAGGTCGAAAAAGTGGAAAAAGATCGGTAACCCTAGATGATAGTGAGGTTTGGGGGGGTGAGTGTAACGCAAAGAAGATGGATGGATGGATATAGTTGAATGGCGCTTTTCTACCTTCAAGGTACTCAAACACTATTTCTACATTCACCCATTCATGCACCCATTCACACACTGATGGCAGAAGCTGCCATGCAAGGCCCAAATCATGACCCATCAGGAGCAAGGGTGAAGTGTCTTGCTCAAGGACACCACAGACATGATTAGGATGGTGGAAACTGAGGATTGAACCAGGAACACTCAATTTGCTGGCACGGCCGCTCTACCAAATGAGCCACACCATTTAAAATAAATGGATTAATATTGGGAGAAGACCTGTACAATTAATTGAACTTTAATCACAATCACCATTTTGTCTGCCACAATTAAATTATATTTAATATTAACATAAAAAAAAAAAAACAGGCTTCACTGCATATCAAATCAAGCACTTTCACAGCCTGTGGTGGCATATAGCAACAACCCTGTGAAGCTGCAACCCTTCATGCAAGAGGCCATTGTACTTGTCTATGGGCACAGAGTTCCAGGACCATGTCGACCACCTCGACGGCCGGCATTAACAGACTTTTGCCGATCTAATGCAGCCAGTTGCCTTATTTTACTACCGCAACTTCTGTGAAGTCAAGCTGGGCATGCATCAACACCACCACCCGCAAGTAGATTGCAGACCTGTTGGAAACACTGACATATTTTACCGAACATGATGACTAATTGTGATTTCCAACATTGATGAAAAGAATTGTGATTATCATTGTGGCTATAATCGTGTAACCGTGTATTGGAGAATCCAGTGTTGAACTGTGCTTTTTTTCCTGCTTTTTTCCACAAAACAGCTGTTTGTGAAGAGCAGTAGGTCTTTAGCTCCCGGAGAAATATATAGTTGTCTGATTCCGGTTTTCATACATAATTCTTACATTTGAGATAACACTTTTCTGGCTGACATTTCCAAGAAAAAACAACAATGTTCATTATAACAAGAGTACTCATTTTTTAACAGCTGCATAGGTCTTAAAAGTTGGAAATGTAGAAATGAGTCCGTGTATGAACAGTTACGGGAGAGCGTAAGCAATAAAGGTCGCTGAGGGGGAAAGAAAGGCAGCCACATCATATTTGTGGTTGTTATTTTTTTCACCACATTTACTACTAGGGTATTACTACCACTAAAAAAAGTTCTCACAACACTGAAATCAAATTATGCAAGTTTATAAATATAAACTTCCTGCCATGTACTCATGAGATCTTGAGGACAATAGTAAAAACTCGCAATGTGGACAAAAGAGGGGGGGGGGGGAAACAATCCCTTTTATACAATTGTCCGCTAAACCTCAATGAGGCATTCTCCAAACCATGGATCACTCCTTTACAAAGTTTTATGACAAAATAATACTAACAAACAACAAACTAAATAAGGTGAATGAAAATAGAAGCACACAGACATTTATCAGCCACATCACTGTGACATTTCCTGCATCCCTACGTGTGTGTGTGTGTGTGTGTGTCTGCTCATCTGGTTCTTGGGTGGGTGGCAGGAGACAGGGTTCCCTGGTCGTCACTCAATAACAAGGTACATATAGACAAACAACTCACTCACATTAACATGGGTTGATTTAGACTATGGAATAACAAGAACTACCTTTACATACATGCTCTTGGACTTGGACTGAGATGATTTTGAGCAAACCCACTTCAGCATGGGAGAACATGCAAACTCAATATTCAAGCGACTGTACAGTCCCAACCCACAACAACATGGCTTCGAAGCCAACATGCGAATGACATGCAATTCAGTGCTGCTCTCTTTAAAAATTAGTATAGTATAGAGGTGTCCGATAATATCGGACTGCCGTTATTATCGGCCGATAAATGCAATATCGGAAATTATCGGTATCGGTTTCAAAAAGTAAAATGTATGACTTTTTAAAACGCAGCTGTACGGAGTGGTACACGGAAGTAGGGAGAAGTAAAGAGCAGTTGCGTCTCCCAGTCATACTTGCCAACCCTCCCAATTTTCCAGGGAGACTCTCGAATTTCTGTGCCTTTCCCGAAAATCTCCCGGGGCAAACATTCTCCCGAATTTCTTCCGATTGCCACTCAGACAACAATATTGGGGACGTGCCTTAAAGGCACTGCCTTTGCGTGCCGGCCCAATCACATAATATCTACGGCTTTTCACAAAAGTGAATGCAAGGCATACTTGGTCAACAGCCATACAGGTCACACTGAGGGTAGCCGTATAAACAACTTTAACACTGTTACAAATATGCGCCACACTGTGAACCCACACCAAACAAGAATGACAAACACAGAACATACGCACCGTAACACAACAGAACAAATACCCAGAAACCCTTGCAGCACTAACTCTTCCGGGACGCTACAGTATACATATATACTATATAAATTAGGCATAATAATGTGTTAATTCCACGACTGTATATATCGGTATCGGTTCATATCGGAATCGGTAATTAAGAGTTGGACAATATCGGAATATCGGATATCGGCAAAAAAGCCATTATCGGACATATCTAGTATAGTATATAATACAATTTTATATATAAAGAAAATGATCATATGACAGTTTAGTATTAAAGCGGGTTTTCAAACATTTTACCATATTCCAAAAAAGGAAGAAATTAAAAAGAACACATGGCACAAAAACACAGTATTTTAAATACTGCTGGGATAGCACACTGAGACACTTACCGGCTCTTCCTCTGCTTGCTTGAAAGTAATCAAAGGTCACAGGTTAGCGTATGCTTTCAGTAACTAAAGGGTGGTAATAAATACAGTAAAGCTACTTGTGCATCATTTTCATATTCATAATAAATGACTAAACTCTACTGTGTGTAGAGAAAACTGGGCCTGTGATGCCCATCTTTTTGTACCGTTTGAAAGTTTTAAATTAAGGTAAGGCTGGCTTCATCTAACGCAAGATGCTTAAGACAAAAAACAATATTTAAACATCAGCCAACTGTAATAAACAAAATCTAATATGAGCATTTGTTTTCACATTAATTGTAAAACTGTATAAATGCACTACATTTTTATTTCAGAAAAAACTGGGCACCCTTTACTATAAGCATGATATGCTCAAAACATGCACTTAAGACATGGGTTAAAAATGTTGACTTAGACATAATATGAAATGGGCGCGGCAGTTAAATATCACTGGTTCCACGCAACATAAGGTAATATCAAATTCCTTAATCCCCTGTTTGCCCTGATAAGCAGGTCTACATGGAATAATACTTTTTTGGAAAAATTGCAATGAATGTAGTCTTGTTAAATTACAGTTATGCAATATGTTATCGCAACATAAACACTCAGATGTACCATGTAGCAGACCTGGGGCTACACCAAACCTCTGAGTCAACTGGGTGGTATTTTCAGAAATTCCATTCACTGGTTCCCATGAACACCACCTCAGTGTTTATGTTTCTGAAATGGAAAATCCAACTCTTATCTGCTTTAGTCCATTACAGGCCTCCCTTTCTATTTGAAAGCCCTCATTGCCCCCACATCTCCTCCTACTATACAGGCAAAAACACAGCTCTGATACAGAATAAGTCTTTAATTTCAAACATGTCCTTTTTAAATATGTCTTACATTGGCCATACTTCAATAAAATAGAACATACAATCATAATAAAATAAATACAAAAATATATAATTATAGATGTTACTGTAAAATTAGAATCACATTAAACTACATCTAAATATTTGTATGCAGAGTTGACAGCTGATTGTTAACTCTAATGACCTTATTCTCTCAATTTTAGTGCTCTAAATCCTTAAATTTAAATATAAGGATTTCAAGACCCACAATGAGCGAACCAAATATTATTTTTTCATACTATCAGCTTATACAGTGCATACAAAAAGTATTTACAGCGCTTTACTGTTTCCACATTTTGTCATGTTACAGCCTTATTCCATAATTGAATAAATTAATTTTTTCCTCAAAACTCTACACACAATACCCCATTATGACAATGTGATTTATTTATTTTTTAGACTTTTTTAAAAATTAAAAAAATAATAATAATAAGAAGAAATTACATGTATACAAGTTTTTGACAGCCTTTGCCATGAAACTCAAAGGTGATCTCAGGAGCCCCCTGTTTCAACTGATCATCCTTGAGATGTTCCTACAGCTTAATTGTAGTCCACCTATGGTTAATTCAGTTGATTGAACAAGATTTGGAAAGGCACACACCTGTCTATCTATAAGGTCCCACACTTGACAGTGCATGGAAGAGCACAAACGTAGAATGAAGTCTAAATAATTGTCTGTAGACCTCCGAGACAGGATTTTCTTGAGGCACAAATCTGGGGAAGGGTACAAAAAAAGATCTTCTGCCTTGAAGGTTCCGATGAGCACAGTGGCCTCCCTCATCTGTGAATGGAAGAAGTTTGGAACCACCAGGACTCTTCCTAGAGCTGCCCGGGAGTTTAAACTGAGCAATTGGGAGAGAAGGGCCCTAGTCAGGGAGGTGATCAAGAGACTGATGGTCACTCTGTCAGAGCTACAGCATTTTCTGTGGAGAGAGGAAAACTTTCCAGAAGGACAACCATCTCTGTATGGTATAGTGGCCAGACCGAAGCCATTTCTTAGCAAAATGTTTGCCAAAATGCACCTGAAGGACTCTCAGACCATGAGAAACGAAATTCACTGGTCGGATGAGACAAAGATTGAAGTCTTTGGTGTGAATGCCAAGCATCATGTTTACTGGAGGTAACCAGGCACCGCTCATCACCAGACCAATACCATCCCAACAGTGAAGCATAATGGTGGCAGCATCATGCTGTGAGGAAATTTTTTTAAGCGGCAGTAATTGTGAGACTTGTCAGGATAGAAGGAAAGATGAATGTAGCAATGTATAGAGACGTCCTGGATGAAAATCTGCTCCAGAGTGCTCTTGAACTTAAACTGGGGTGACGGTTTATCTTTCAGCAAGACACAGACCATAAGCACACAGCCAAGATATCACAGGAATGGCTTCAGGACAACTCTGTAAATGTCTTTGAGTGGCCCAGCCAGAGCCCAGACCTGAATCTGATTGAACATCTCTGGAGAGATCTGTAAATGGCTGGACACCGACGCTTCCCATCCAACCTGATGAAGCTTAAGAGGTGCTGCAAAGAGGTATGAGCAAAACTGCCCAAAGATAGGTGTGCCAAGCTTGTGGCATCGTATTCAAAAATTGAGGCTGTAATTGGTGCCAAAAATGCATCAACAAAGTATTGAGCAAAGGCTTCGAATACTTATGTACCTGTGTTTTCTTACTTTTTTATTCAATACATTTGAAAAAAAAAAAAAAAAAAATCACATTGTCATAGTGGGGTATTGTGTGTAGAATTTTGAGAACAAAAAATAATTTATTTCATTTTCGAATAAGGCTGTAATATAACAACATATGAAAAGAGTGAAACGCTGTGAACACTTTCCAGGTGCACTGTACATATTTTTATGATAAACATTGTATTAATCTACTGTATTTATTCCTTATACTGTAGAAAAAAAAATCCAGTAATTTTTATGTAACTATTTTATGTAACAGTAATACAGCCACACTAAAATACTTTATTATATATTTTTATATGAATATGTACACATTTTTAATTTTTCCAATAGTATTACAACTTTATTCTTGTAAAAGTAAAAATATCAAACATTTTTTTTAGTATAACAGCTTTATTAGTATAACAGTAAGACTTTCCCGTATGTTAAGGCCTTAAAATGTTTTAAAATCAGATAGAACAAAGTATTATTTTGAAGTAGACAGAGTCTCAGAAAACAATAGACTAGAATGGAATACAATAAGATAAAATCGTCTCAGACAGTCAAACAGGCTGACATGGTTTCCCGGGACTGACCTCCTCTCCTTCCTCGGAGTGCTGGGAGAGCTGGTCGTGGTCCATGATGCCAGCCTCATCCTCCGTGGGCCCGTTGCCCACTCGCACCCCTCCAAATTTCTGCGTACCCTGTTGGGTGAGTCCGGTGCATGATGAGGACACGCCTGTTTGCTCTAAAGATTGCTCTAGATTCTCTGCAGTGGTTTCTTCCCTCTTCTGTGACTAGATACAAAATTCACAAGAGCTGTGTCTAGCTTAAATCAAGCCTTTGGTTGCACGCTGCATTGAAATTGTTCAGGTATAAATGGCACCCTGAGCAGCTATTAACGGTTTACATGTGTTGTATTTGCGACACTGACTTTTACTTAAAGCTGGGGTACATAAGTTATATTCTTTAACTACAAAAGAATCATATTAGCATAATACAGTATATCGTAACAGTAATAATTTCTGAAAGAAAACGTATGTCTGTGGGCTGTCTTTGTCTTATAATTAAGTATTTTAGTAAATAAAACCCCGGAAGACAAAATAATTTGTCTTTGTGGCGGTCAATCGTGCAGGATTTTAAACACTTCCAGAGAGGAGGAGACAGGGAGGGACTATCAGCCAAGTGCGCAGAGTGGGGGGTGGGATTTACAGTTTGAATTCTGCCTGGTGACACAAAATTCAAGTACCCCAGCTTTATGTAAAGGTGGAATTTGAATTAAAAAAAAAAAAAAAATGTGGCTGACAAACATTTATCTCGGATTTATAATTTTGTTAACGATGACAATTTGCTTTTTGAACATCATAAAATCTCACTGGTTGCGTTGTACCTCTTTTTGTTGTTGTCTAAGCTTACTTTAAATAGAGATTAAAGTTTATGGCCATTTCATATCACTATTATTGTGATATTTATGACACTAAACACATATTTTCGCTTGAATAGGTGGGAAAAAACAGAAAGCATACACACAAATTAAATTACAACAATTCATACAACATATTTGAGATTTAAAGAACAAAACATTTACTATCAGAAATATTTAATTATTCATTTTTTAGACTGAGTCTGATTTAACAAAATTAACTATTTAGATTAGATACACACGAGGCTTAATGCATCCAGTGAATTTTATGGAAAGAGCAAAAATTACTGTTTGGGTTCCTTTACATTCTTTAGTCTTTTGACGTAAGAATAATAGAGATAATAATTCAACAGTGTTCCCAAGGCAGGCTTTAAGCACATTTCATCGCAACACAACAAACCACATTAAAATGTACAGTGAAAGACAGAATAGGAGCAAACAGTTTATATAACAAAAGATAATATTTGAAGGGTGCAATAAGTTTTGGGGCAGGATCAAATTGACATACCAGGTGCACTTTCCACAAGTGCTGACGCCGAAGTACCATAGTTTTCACAACCAGCATACAGGGCACACAAGCAAGGGCAATGAGCACCAACAAAACTTGGATCCCCATCTATAGATTCAAAGACAGCGAGGTTAACATGGTACTGACCATTTGTGGTCCCCACTCGTTAGCTGATGAGACCTAAACAACCCTACTTCCCAATGAATAACTCCACTGCATTGCAGCTGTGCCAAAACACTAAGATATAATAGCAGCAAAACATGTATTTTATCTATGTAGACAATGCAGTGTGTAGCTGAAAGTATCATCTTTAAATTTCTAATGGAACCAGAACCTTAGCTAAAAAAACACTAAATCCACCACAAGAGCATGATTATTATTAATCCTGTAGTAGCTGAAAGAGTTGAAGTCTGACACCAAAAAGATCTGTGTTAATCTGCACAAGCTGGCATTGAATTTCTAGTCGGTGTGCATAGTACATATAGACATTAAAATACAGTTTTCTTCCAGATCATTCTCTACCTTGGAGAATAAAGCCAAAAGCAGTTTTCTTCTTAATACTTTTGTGGAGCAAATGAGTATGAATCATCAATAAAAGTGTTTACTGATAGCTTGCAGTAATCAATTACAAAAACAATCTATTCAGCAAGAAGCCTGACTTCTGAATTTTGGGCCAAAAATAGTTCTACTATTGTATTTTAGGTGTGGGCAGGGTGAGGATGAAGGCGAGAGCACCTGTCCAGCGTAGAGGGGCTTGGTGGTGGGATCGCTGTAGTTGAAGAGGCACATGTTGATAAAGTGGATTAGGAGGCTAGGAGCATCCTTTGAGGTAAATGCATCGTAAGCCGTCCACTTGTAGAGGACCAGCAGGACGAGGTAACCAAACAGGCTGGCCATGAAGACTATTTCTGGGATGAAGCCCAGGAAGATGTTCAGAGGTTTCTTGAAGTACCTGAGGTGGTTATTCAATGGAAAAAATATATATATACATAGGGTAAAGGTTATTTATATATATATATATATATATATATATATATATATATATATATATATATATATATATATATATATATATATATATATATATATATATATATATATATATATATGTATATATATATATATATATACACACACACACACACACACACACACACACACACACACACACACACACACACACACACACACACACACACAGGTATATATATATATATATATATATATATATATATATATATATATATATATATATACATGTATGTATACACTACCGTTCAAAAGTTTGGGGTCACATTGAAATCTCCTTATTTTTGAAGGAAAAGCACTGTACTTTTCAATGAAGATAACTTTAAACTAGTCTTAACTTTAAAGAAATACACTCTATACATTGCTAATGTGGTAAATGACTATTCTAGCTGCAAATGTCTGGTTTTTGGTGCAATATCTACATAGGTGTGTAGAGGCCCATTTCCAGAAACTATCACTCCAGTGTTCCAATGGTACAATGTGTTTGCTCATTGGCTCAGAAGGCTAATTGATGATTAGAAAACCCTTGTGCAATCATGTTCACACATCTGAAAACAGTTTAGCTCGTTACAGAAGCTACAAAACTGACCTTCCTTTGAGCAGATTGAGTTTCTGGAACATCACATTTGTGGGGTCAATTAAACGCTCAAAATGGCCAGAAAAAGAGAACTTTCATCTGAAACTCGACAGTCTATTCTTGTTCTTAGAAATGAAGGCTATTCCACAAAATTGTTTGGGTGACCCCAAACTTTTGAACGGTAGTGTATATATACATATACACACACACAGGTATATATATATATATATATATATATATATATATATATATATATATATATATATATATATATATATATATATATATATATATATATATATATATATATATATACATACATATATATATATATATATGTATGTATATATATATATACATACATATATATATATATATATATATACATATATACATACATATATATATATATATATATATATATATATATATATATATATATATATATATATATATATATATATATATATATATATATATATATATATATATATATATATATATATATATATATATATATATATATATATATATATATATATATATATATATATATATATATATATATACATACATACATACATAGTCAAACAATGTATTGTTTGACTCCACCGGTGACACAGTCTTGAACTCAGTGGCTCTTTTAAAAATCAAAAAGGCCAAAACTAAATCAGAACCCTGGTTTAATGAGAGAAGCCGTGCGATCAGACGTGAGTGCCGCAAAGCTGAACACAGGTGGAAGAAGGACAAGCTTCAGGTGTCACTCCAGATTTTAAAGGACTGTTGGCATCGATATCAGAGCACAGTAAAAGAGGCAAAAAGAGAACATTTGGCAAACATTATTGCCTCAAATAGTCTTGACCCTCGTGTTTTATTCAAAACCATTGACTCTGTTCTTAATGCCCCTCAGCCTACATGTTTGGAACCCTCCTCTGAATTGTGCAATGCCTTTTTAAAGTATTTTATTGATAAGATTGCCACAACGAGGGCTCTCATCTCTGTTCCGACCTCTGACCCTTCTGTCCCGTTTAACTACTCTGCTGTTTTTAATCAGTTTGAGCAAGTGACTCTGCGGCAGTTACAAGAGTTAACTAATCATATGAAGCCCTCAGGTTCCCCCCATGATGCTGTCCCTCCTACATTTTTTAAAGAAGTGTTTTCTTGCATAGGGCAGCCTGTTCTTAACATTTTAAATAGCAGTCTGTTTTCTGGTGTGGTTCCTACCAGTTTTAAACACGCCGTGGTTCAACCGCTTTTAAAGAAACCTGGTCTGGACAGTTCAGTTTTAGCCCATTTTAGACCCATTTCTAAGCTGCCTTTTCTCTCAAAAATCTTGGAGAAGATTGTTTTTACCCAGTTAAACACTTTTTTAGAGGACTCTGATATTTTAGAAGTCTTTTAGTCTGGGTTTAAACCCCTCCATAGTACAGAGTCAGCATTAGTAAGGGTTTTTAATGACATCTTTCGAGCAACAGACTTAGGTGATCATGTGATTTTAGTTTTACTCGATCTAACAGCAGCATTTGATACGGTGGACCATAATATTTTAATTAGCCGCCTACAACATCAAGTGGGCATCTGTGGTACTGCCCTGAGATGGCTGAAGTCATATTTGACTAACAGGACCTTCTCTGTAAATGTTGCTGGTTCTGAATCTTCTGTTGCTCCCTTAACATGTTGGGTCCCACAGGGCTCAGTTTTAGGACCACTGCTCTTTTCTATTTATTTACTTCCCCTGGGCTCAATCCTAAGAAAGCATGGTATTTGTTTTCATTGTTACGCTGATGACACACAAATTTATTTTCCGTTAAAGAAAAATCATGCCTCTTCAATACAGCCATTACTTGCTTGTCTTGATGACATCAAGGCCTGGATGGCCCTAAACTTCTTAAACTTCAATGAAAAGAAGACAGAAGTAATAGTGTTTGGACCTAGTGGTACCTGTGAGCTTCCCCCTGTTGACTTTGGCCCCTTGGCTTTGTACGTTAAGCCCATGATCACCAACCTGGGTTTTCGTATTGACAGTGATTTTAAATTGGACCGTCAGATTGGCACAGTGGTGAAAGCCAGCTTTTTTTATTTACGTCAGCTGGCTAAGGTTAAAAACCTTCTTTCTAGGCAACAGTTTGAGACAGTAATCCATGCCTTTATTACATCTCGGCTGGATTACTGTAACGCTTTATATTTTGGAATTAGTCAGTCCTCCCTCTCACGTCTGCAGCTGGTCCAAAATGCAGCTGCCCGACTTTTAACAAACACAAGAAAAAGAGAGCACATTACTCCTGTATTAGCCTCCCTCCACTGGCAGCCTGTGTCTTTTAGAGTCCATTTTAAAATGATCTTACTTGTTTTTAAATCCTTACATGGTCTTGCCCCACCTTACCTCTCTGAGCTGCTCCACCTCTATGCCCCCACCCGGTCCCTCAGGTCAGCTGATCAGCTGATCCTGGAGGTTCCCAAATCCAAGCGTAAGCTCAGGGGGGACAGAGCCTTCTCTGTTGCGGGCCCCAAACTCTGGAATGATCTTCCACTCCATGTGAGACAGGCCCCTTCTTTGGCTATTTTTAAGACCCTTCTTAAAACCCATTTTTATTCACTGGCTTTTAACCCAGCATGAGACTTTAAACTGTTTTTAACTTTTAACTTTTTTAACTGCTTTTTATCTAACAAAATTGTTGTTAGGGTAATTTTGTATTTGCTTTTTTAATGTGTATTTTACTTCTGTTTTAAATTTTATTTTTTAGTCTGTCCTTTGCCTTTATTTCTTTGTGGTGTACAGCCCTTTGTTTTTCAACTGTGGTTGTTTTTAAAGGGCTTTATAAATAAGGTTGGTATGGTATGGTATGGTATGGTATGGTATATATATATATATATATATATATATATATATATACACACACACACACACACACACACACACACACACACAGGTGTATATATATATATATATATATATATATATATATATATATATATATATATATATAAATATATATATATATATATATATATATACACACACACATATGCATGTATATATTTATCGTAATCAAATACAGATCATATGATTGGAAAGCCCATAGGGCTATTTAACTAAATGGTTATGGGCTTATAGGTGGTTAAAATGTCAAAGCAAGAATCTGCCAATGTATTTAAACTTGTCCAAGTTCTTATATACAGCGGACGCACAAATCCCTACCAAGTTTTAATGGGCCAGTCTGGTGTCATTCCCTGAAAATTTTTCTTGACATATGCATTTTTTACGTCTTAAGCACCAAAGTGCAGCTTTCCTCCCATGCACATACAGCGGTAAAAAAAATATTAATGAACTGCAAGACTGCTACTAAAATGCACATAAAAAGTGGTAGATGTCTCCTGCATAGCAAAATGCCACAGGTAGGCACATGATAATTAATGTGCAGTAAATGAGTGTCTCTGTGCATGATGCCCGGTAGTACACGCAAAACCCTCATTTAAATAATGCAGTCTGCACCACTTTTCAATTGCAGACACAGTCTTAGTAAATCACATGCAACACGACCACTAATAGTACATGCAATTTTATAGATTGCAAACACTATTTAGCGCGAGGTATTTAGATCCTAGTCCATCAGACCATTAAAGTTTTCCAGGCAAAGTAACAGCAAAGTGCAGACCACCACTAAAGTTAACGACATTGACAAAAATAATGAAATAAATAATTAGTTGTGTTCTGTTTCTTTCCAGCAGTGTGTATTCTTAATAACTGTAAGGCACTAAATGTAATAAAAAGGTTGTTGCTTTCGGACTTTCTCGTCAGGGGTCACCACAGCCAGTGAATCGCATGATTTGTCTAGTTTTGTTTCTACGCCAGAGGAATCGAACTAGAACTGTCTGCACAAAAGGCAACAACATGTACCTTAACACCACTTGGGCTGGGCTGTAGATGTGATGGATGGAATTTATTGTGTAGCCACACACAAAGTGTGGCACACAGCCACAAAGCTCTATACAAGTTTCAGCATCTTTATTTATGACTCACTTCATAATACTGCATGAATGCAACTTTCCTGACTTTGTATAATTTTTTTTAAGTCCGTCTGGTTGTTTCTATTAGGCACGGTGGCGGCTTCTTGCCAAAATGTAATAAAAATGAGCTCTTTCTTGGTATAAACAGCTCTGCGAATGGGTAATAAAAGTTACATTTGTCTTTGTCTGTCTTTTACTTTCATTGAGAAAGACATTGTGGCTGAAACCAGATTTTCATTAATGTGACTACTAAACACAAAGTTTTAGGGTAATCAGTTGTGTTGTTAAACCAATAAATGACACTAAAGTCACGTTTTCATCTTTGGTGGTGGTAATAGAGCACTGGTTATGAAAGCAACACTTACAGGTGGTTGAAAAGACTGAGGGAGACTCCAAACAGCATGTGGATGACACCAAGGATGACAGACATCTTCATCTTAAACGAATTGAGGAAGGTCAGCTTGTTGGAGGCAATGTTCCAGATCTGCACGGATGACAGCAAGACTTTTAAAGGGCACTTTCATTGGAGAGCTTGTTTTTCTCACTCCGATGAGAAAAAAAAGTTAGATATTGATTAACGATTTGAGTTCTTTTTTTTACCGGGTCAATCCCCAGAGGATAAGGCCCATTGAACACACCAGGGACGGCTGGGTCTAACTGTAGCACTGCGTTTTTGTCAAGTGTCTCAAACCTTGAACACATCAGAAAAAGAGGAATACAATGCAGTGAGAAAAAAGGTTTGATCCAATGCAGATTCTGAGAGTTTATCATCTTTAAAATATATGAATGGTCCATAACCTTTATGGTTCAGTAATATCATTTTAACAGAGACACATAAAGGAAAACTATAAATACAGATCCAATCCAACATTATCAAAAAAAGGTTCCAAAATAGTTTTCTTTATCCCGAAGACTTCTTGGACACACAATCAGTCTTCGGGATAAAGAAAACTGATTTGGAACCTTTTTTTGATAATGTTGGATTGGATCTGTATTTATAGTTAATATAGTATTTATAGTTAGTATAGTATAGTAAATTAGTCCTAAATAACTTCTAATTTTACTTTGGGATCAAATCTAATCAAACTAATCTAGAATATTTACATTATTTAGATACTTTTACCTTAAAAAAAATGGAACTGTTTATATCTTTGTAATGTGGTTAACTTACAAAAAACAGATGCGTGTTCTGACAAAAACCTGATCAAAAATGCTGAAAGTATGACCATAATGACACTGAATGTACAGTTGTATTTCAATATCAGTGAAATAACACCTGTGATAAAATGATAGCATATGTCTTAGCTGATTGACAGTTGTTTAAATGTGTCTGCTTCATTTAACAGCCTTACCTTACAATTGACAACGTTCACTAACTTGCTTAACCTTTATAGCTCTGTTCACACTTGTGGTTTGGTACCCTGGTTAGGACTAAAAGTAAAACAAAACTGTGCATAAAGTAAAAACATAATTTGCATACCAAAGACTATAAAAAATGGGACCCATTACCTCCCTGCTTGGCACTTAGCATTAAGGGTTGGAATTGGGGATTAAATCACCAAAAATTATTCCTGGGCGCGGCCACCGCTGCTGCCCACTGCTCCCCTCACCTCCCAGGGGGTGATCAAGGGTGATGGGTCAAATGCAGAGATTAATTTCGCCACACCTAGTGTGTGTGTGACAAACATGGGTACTTTAACTTTTTTTTTTTACTTTAAATGTAGTTACGCTACATAGCGTCACTACATGTAGCGAACTACCGCCCAACACTGTTCCCGCCTATGGGAAATGCAAAGTTGTTGTTTTTTAAACTGGTCTTTAAAGATAAATAAACACGAAGAAAACAACACACAATTTGGAGATTCATGTTGAAACTGGACAATGAAATGTACTGGTACTTTTACTTTATTATTTGGCATCTTAGCTTAAAATATTACAATCCTTCTACTATTTCTAAAATGTAAGACTTCACAGAAAGTTTCTAAAATTCAGTGTGAGTGAGCTTTGAGCTGGTAACATGAATTTTTCTAGATCTTTTTAGTTCATAGTTTTTTCTACGTTTTCCTCAAATCTCAAAATCATGTCATGTTTTTTTGACATTTTAATCCATTGAATGCAAATTTTTACTAAATATTTTGAAACATTTGCATTAAATGAGTTATTATCAATATAGTAACTAATTTACATAATTTACCAGTGGATCATTAATGTATGAAATAATAATTCAAAATACAAAATAATAAAATTGAACATGAAAAAAACACTTTAAAGAAAAAAAAAATCATTTGGAATAACACAACCAAAAATATAGCAAAAATATTCCCCAATATATGCTAAGGATTAAAATATGAATTCCGAATTTGTATAATTAAAATATAATGTCTGATTAATTAGATATGATCTAAGTATTTTCAAAGATTATTTTTAGTTGTTCCATAGTACTTTATTGCAATTAAAAAAAACAAAACTCTGATCCACAATCTGTCTGTGGATTAGAGTCCGGCCATCTCTAATTTAGTCTATTCAGAGGACTGTTTGTATAATTGTTGCCAAATATGTGAAACATTTGTCTGGGACGAAGAACAGGCTTGTTTCTTTGTTGCTCTGCTGCATTTGAATTCTATTACCTCATTCCAACATTTTGTGAGAGTCATAGAACAGTAACAGTGTCTATTGAAACTATGTTGAAACAATGTAGTTCTTTTTTTATCCTTTTTGACAAGTGTTAACAAAAACATGCATCTTAAGGCATTTATTAGTACAAACCAAATATGTGTGCTACAATCATACAGAATAGGACAACTTACGTCCAGTTGGCTCCTTTGGGACCAAACATGGACCTCACACTCCATCCAGAGCCAAACATGTTAAGTGATTTGGAGAAACAATCATTATAAATGATGCCTGTGTAGACTGAGAAGATCCCCATTAGTAGGATGATGTAGCGACCAGCAAACACCATATTTAACATCTGTTGAGAAATACACAGAGGTGAACACCTGTACCATCCTTACCATAGTAGTATCCACATCCCAGTAGCGCTAAAACGCAAAACAAAATGTTTTCTTCTTAATTTGAACAATACCTCGTTGTCACTCTTTTGGGAAAGGAGGCGACTCTCTCGAATGACCAAATAGAGGGCAGCGCAGGTCATCAGAAGGCCATGACCCATGTCGCCAAACATGACAGCAAACAGGAAGGGGAAGGTGATGATGGTGTACGGAGCTTTAACAGGTAAGATACATGAGATACAATGTCAAACAACATAACTTTGCAGTGATTTATTCAAATAAAAAAAACACAGTAATAGACTATTTCATTCAAGACCCAAATCAATAAAGACATTTTATCATGTATTTTCATTGTAAGTACTTTCATCATGCAATGCATTACTATTAACGCATGTATGGTCTGATCGACTAAAGGTTTGCGTGTATTAAAACACGTGCAAACTTAATGTCACATGCAAAGCTATTAAGCTTGTGTTGGGTCCCTTAAATAAGCAAAATAGTCTACCTTCATGGATATGCAGAATATATGCTGATTATCGGAACGCCCACAATACTGGGGGGAGAAGCAAATGTAATCACATTGCGTCTAAATTTCGCACGTTTGGAAGGTGCGTGCAAACTAGCAGTTACGCTCAAAAGGCTGTGAGAATGGAGGAAATCGCTCTGCAATGATAGCCGATGGAGAGAAAATCCTCCTTCAGTGTGCAAATCTACATATTTGGACTGTCAGAGCAATAATTGTAGAGCAATAATTCTCATTATCGATAATGTGTACCAATTACAATTTCCTTCACTTATTTTTTTTCTTTATATTTACTGGTATCATTTTTGTATATATCGTATTTTCTGATGTAGGTCTGTTGTTGCTGTTTTGTTTTTGTTGTGGTTGTCTCTCTGTCTTGTCCCTCTCTTGTCCCCACAATTTCCCTCACTGTCTTCTGTTCTTTTTTCTTTCTGTCCCCTCCTGCTGCACCAAACATTAAATATATCCAAACAGTTAATAAAGTCAAATACAAATAAGGCCACAAAAGAAGTAACTTCTCCACTTCTCTTTCTAAAGTAAATCTGCACAGCAGATATGATCATCTTTGTCAACAATATACGATTTGCCTGAGTGGCTGGACAGGACAGACAAACACATAAATAAATACAATTAAAATAAATACATAAAATTAATATATATCGTTATCCTTTATATATATATATTAATAATATACAATCTACTGTATCATAAAACTTTTTGCAACATGCAGTTTATTGCACGGTGCTGACATAACAACAGAGGTGGGTAGTAACGCGCTACATTTACTCCGTTACATCTACTTGAGTAACTTTTGGGATAAATTGTACTTCTAAGAGTAGTTTTAATGCAACATACTTTTACTTTTACTTGAGTATATTTATAGAGAAGAAACGCTACTTTTACTCCGCTCCATTTATCTACATTCAGCTCGCTACTCGCTACTAATTTTTATCGATCTGTTAATGCACGCTTTGTTTGTTTTGGTTTGTCAGACAGACCTTCCAAGTAGGATCTACGCATGCCTGCGTTTCACCAATCAGATGCAGTCACTGGTGACGTTTGACTCCGTTTCACCAATCAGATGCAGTCACTGGTGACGTTTGACTCAATTTCACCAATCAGATGCAGTCACTGGTGACGTTGGACTCCGTTTCACCAATCAAACAGAGCCAGGCGGTCACATGACCGTCACACGTGGACCCCGAGTTAAACAAGTTGAAAAACGTATTCGGGTGTTACCATTTAGTGGTCAATTGTACGGAATATGTACTGTACTGTGCAATCTACTAATAAAGGCTCAATCAATCAATCAAAAGTGTGAAGGAAAAAATACACTTTTTTATTTCAACCGTACTTCCCGTCAAAAGCCTAAAGACTGACCGCACAGTTCCTGTCTTTACAATAAAAGTGCTGCTCCATCACGCCTGCGCTAACAAAATAAGAGTCTCCGAAAGCCAGCGCAAACAAGTTAGCAAGCTACGGAGTTTGCCACCAATGTATTTCTTGTAAAGGGTATAAAAACGAATATGGAAGCTGGACAAATAAGATGCCAAAAACCAACAACTTTCATGTGGTATTAGACAGAAAGGAGGAACTTTTTTTCTCCTCCATTTGAAAACGTGGACGTTATCAGCACTGCTGTCTGATTCCAATCAATGCAAGTTATCAGAATCAGGTAATACACCAACTTATATTTTTGTCTTCATGAAAGAGAGGAATCTATATGTTAAAAATGCATGTATATTCATTAAAACACCTTTAACATGTGAACAAAAACGGCAAAATAAATAAATATAAAATATATACTGTATATATAAATGTATGTATATACAAATGTATGTATATATATATATATATATATATATATATATATATATATATATATATATATATATATATATATATATATATATATATATATATATACAGTATATCTATGATATGTGTGTGTATGTATATGTATATATGAGGTAGATCACCTCGACTTGGTCATTTAAAAAGTAGCTCGCCTGCTGAAAGTGTGGGCACCCCTGGCTTACATGAACTCATCATCAAATTTGAGGAAGCACATTGCGGTAAGTAACGTTAGTAGATATTTTGGCTGTCACCGTAGGCTGATGTTAGCTTCCCTGCTATGAGTCACTGTCAAATGTACATCGTGTGGGGACATTTATTAACGCACTGCAGACTCAGAGACACACACACACACACGCACACACACACACACACACACACACACACACACACACACACACACACACACACACACACACACACACACACACACACACACACACACACACACACACACACACACACACACACACACACACACACACACACACACGCATGCATAGAAACACCAATCAGAAGTGCACAGTGTGTTTACCATGAATTGATTAACGTTGAAAAACTTATTGGGGTGTTACTAGGGCTGTGAATCTTTGGATGTCCCACGATTTGATTCAATATCGATTCTTGGGGTCACGATTTGATTCAAAATCAATTTTTTTCAATTCAACGCGATTCTTGATTCAAAAACGATATTTTCCTGATTCAAAACGATTCTCTATTTATTCAATACATAGGATTTAAGCAGGATCTACCCCAGTCTGCTGACATGCAAGCAGAGTAGTAGATTTTTGTAAAAAGCTTTTATAATTGTAAAGGACAATGTTTTATCAACTGATTGCAATAATGTAAATTTGTTTTAACTATTAAATGAACCAAAAATATGACTTATTTTATCGTTGTGAAAAATTGGACACAGTGTGTTGTCAAGCTTATGTTTGTGTCTCCTCTCAATTGCTCTGTTTATTGCAGTTCTGAGTGTTGCTGGGTCGGGTTTGGTTTTGGAATTGGATTGCATTGTTATGGTATTGCTGTGTATTGTTTTGTTGGATTGATTAATTCAAAAAATAAAAAATAAATGAAAAAAATACAAAATAAAAAAAAAAAATAAAAAAATTGATTTTTTAAAAATGAGAATCGATTCTGAATCGCACAACGTGAGAATCACGATTCGAATTCCAATCGATTTTTTCCCACACTACTAGGTGTTACCATTTAGTGGTCAATTGTACGGAATATGTACTGTACTGTGCAATCTACTAATACAAGTTTCAATCAATCAATCTATGAATGCCTACTGAGCCTATGGTGCTGTTAAGTTATTGTGGCTCAATTTGCCTTAATTTTTTTATTCTAATGTATTATTATTTAATATATATTATTGTTTTAGTTGCTTAAGAGATATTCCTGGCTCTGAATTTGTTCATTGCTATTTTTATGTTTTTGTGCATTATTTGTTGCCGTCATCATTAAATGAACAGGTTACTCATCAGTTACTCAGTACTTGAGTAGTTTTTTTCACAACATACTTTTTACTTTTACTCAAGTAAATATTTGAGTGACTACTCCTTACTTTTACTTGAGTAATACATCTCTAAAGTAACAGTACTCTTACTTGAGTACAATTTCTGGCTACTCTACCCACCTCTGCATAACAACAACTGACGCATCCTAAAGCGTACTTTTGGCGTGCTAAAATATAGGTTCTGTTTATTAGGTCACACTTTTACATTTGTCCAGAAAAAGCGGCAAAGATTATTAGTGAATCTTTGGAAAACCACATAATTAGATTAGATTCTTTGGGGTAAGTATGCGATTCAGAACCTATTCTCAATTCAAAACGATTCCCGATTCAAAATCTACACTTTTTTAATAACATTGGATGCCAGTTCTAGGATTACGGTAACTACATTCCTCCTTAAAATACATAATCAGCTCTGATCATTTTCTATATTATTTACAAGAAAACTGGTTTTGTTTGACAAAATGCTTCCCAAATATTTAATAAAGTAAAATACAAATAAGGCAACAAAAGAAGTTTCCCACACTTTTCTTTTTTAAAGTAAATCTGTACAGCAGATATGATCATCTACATCAACAATATGATTTGTCTGAGTAGCTGGACAGGACAGATTGAAAAAAATAATACATTTTTTATTTATTGTTTTTTTAGCGTTTAAGAATCGTTACAAATAAGAATTATGATTAATCTGAAATAAAAAAAATAGTTGACACCCCTAAAGATTATACTGTAAAAAAGTAAATAAAATACTGTAGTTGTTCATTATGTTCCACACCTAGTAAAACACAATGGGTTGGAGCACATACAGTAAATGTGCAGTAAATGACTATCTCCATGGTGACAGTTGATAGTACATTCAAAAACGTAAAACTTAAAAATATAAGTAGGGCTGGATGCACCACTTTTAGACTTCTTATCTATTGCACACGCATGCAGTCAGTACAGGTCAGGCATAGAGAGGGGGCATCACGGCCATGTTTGGCATGATTTCAAAGGCCTAATCTGAGTACACCCTAAGGGACAACTTACCAATCAAAGAGAGGCTTGAGTGTTATCAAAGTGCTTTTCAGTGCCCTCGCTGCTATTTTCCATTGATGGGCTGCATATGTATATTTTTTTAAATAAAATGATCAAATTAAAATCAGATTCAATTATTCATCATACCAGTGGTTTTGACTGCATACCTCCAAATTTTGGGAATGCCCTATTTTATTACAGAGGGACAGTGGTGCAGCACACATGTTTTTAAAGCAATTTTTCCACATAATGCTACCTGGATTTATTTCACGGTAGTTCCCGATGCCGTAGGCGTCCACAATGTTCTGGAAGCCGGATGTGAACTTGTTGGTCTTGTTAAAAGTGGGTGGGGTCTGCTTGGTCTGCATTCGGTTGAGGATAGATGGCACAGTTGAACCGCTGCGTTCCTGTTAAATACAGTAAATAATATCAATCAATCAATCAATGTTTATTTATATAGCCCTAAATCACAAGTGTCTCAAAGGGCTGCACAAACCACAACGACATCCGCGGTAAAGAGCCCACACAAGGGCAAGGAAAAACTCACAACGCAGCGTGTTGTGAGTTTTGGGTTGATAATACCAGCTCAATGCCAGTGACAGAATCCACAAGAAAACACACCTTTTTACATTAACTTAAGCATCAACAAGCTATTTCAGTCTTTAATTAATTCAGTTAATGCAGTTTGACAAATTAAGGCACCTTTGTTATGTATGTAAATATTAGAGCTGTGAATCTTTGGCCATCACACGATTTGATTTGATTTGATTTGATTCTTGTGGGTAACGATTCGATTCAGAATCAATTCTCGATTCAGAACGATTTTCGATTCAAAATCAATACTTTTTTAATAACATTGGGTGCCAGTTCTATGATTAACTAAATTCCTCCATAAAATAGATAAACTGCTCTGACAAATTTTTATTTTACTCAAAATAAAACTGGTTTTGTTTAATAAAAGTCTACCAAAACATTTAATAGAGTCAAATACAAAAAAAGCAACAAGAGAAGTATGCAACACTTTTTTTTTCTAAAGTAGATCTGTACAGCAGATATGATCGTCTACATTAACAATATGATTTGCCTGAGTGTCTGGACAATAATAAATGAACAAAAAAAATTAAATAGATTTTAGATTTTTTTTTAATCAATTAAGAATCGTTACAAATAAGAATCACAATTCATTTGACACCCTTAGTAAATATGTATGCAGTTCATAAAGGAATGCGACTAATAGGTTGAAACAAAAAGTCTGAACACGACACTAACTGTTTCTCCACTCAAAAGCAGGCAGTCAGAACACGACAACAGGAAGCAGGTCTCACAAAGCTTTGAATGGAAAGCAAGGGCCAAGGAAGAGGATATCGGTGCTGTATAACAATGGGGAAAAAAGTCAATTATGCCAAAATATTGCCTTTGAGTGTTTGGATTGGGTATTTAAATATGATAGAAAACAGTTTTCCATCCCTATAATACGTTATTAATGAAGTGAAGTGACAGTATTATGTAGTTTTTCAGAGGCTTCACATAATTTACCAGGCACGCCAAAGTCACATGACTGTGGTTGCAATGCAGTAACATGTGAGAGCTAACAGATTCTCCTACATGCTTCAAAGGGGAGTGAAGATGTATGGAATCAGCAACTAACTCACTACATTCAAGTTATGGAGGGAACCATATGAACATTTCATTTCACAATTATTGTGACCAAAAATATCGTGTTTATCATTATTGTTGGATATGCTTGAAAAGTACTTATACACACACTGAAATATTTAAACCAAGTTTTATCTAAACGAATAAATAAAATAAAAAGACACAAAATACAATTTATTGGCAGAAAAACAATATTGTTTTGGCTTCTTAAGGTTCATATTATTTCAGTGCTTGATCGAATGAGAGGCAAAACGTACGCTAGCTCGATCCCTAATTCCAGTAAATCAAACATGACAATATGGTTTATTTTGGCCACACGTCTTTTGGGACTTTATTTCCTATGATCCTCTATTGCAGTGTCTACATCCGCCACGTAGAAAATTTCATTTTGACATAGGTACTAACGTAAATGTTTTGCAGCACAGGAGCATAACTTTACCACCAGCTGCTGAACATTAAAGATTTTTATTCTGCCAGAGACACACAGCACACAAAACACGAACAAGAAAACAACCATTGCCAAGGACTGGACAGAACTGCAGTCAACATTAACTCAGAACGAGACCGTATTAACTGGAAAATGGGATCAACTTAAAGACAAGTAATGTTTAACGTTTAGATGATGTTTAGTTTTGTTTCCTAATGGTGTGTTTTGTAGTATGTGTCGATTTGTCATAAATATGCTTACTTAGCAATGGCATGTCATCCTTGAATTAAAAAAAAGTTTTACGGTAATTACTAGGGCTGTGAATTTTTGGGCACCATACGATTTGATTCGATTCCATTCTTGGGGTAACGATTCAAATCAGAATCGATTCTCTTTTCAAAACGATTCTCGATTAAAAATCTAAACTTTTTTAATAATATTGGGTGCCAATTTTATGATCAACTACATTCCTCCATAAAATAAATAACAACTATGATCAATTTATATATTACTTAAAATAAACTTTGTTTTGTTGAGTAAAATTCTAACCAAACATTTATTAAAGTCAAATACAAATAAGGCAACAAGAGAATCTCAGGGCATTCAATCAATCTCAACTAGACTGTGGTGTGTTTTAGAAGACGTTTCGCCTCTCATCCAGTAAGCTTCATCTGTTCATGCTCACAGACTTGTTGGTCAGAGCTAGACTAGATCCAGACTAGACTGACCAATCTAAGTCCATGAGCATGAACGGATGACGCCTACTTGGATGAGAGGCAAAACATCTTCTAAGACAATCCAAACAGTCCAGTTGCGATCGATTGAATGCCCGGAGATTACAATGACCTGAATGGATGAAAATGTTCATAGACACGGGAGGAAAAGAGGTATCCAAGACTTCTCTTTTCTCGGGGTCGTGGGGGGCATCAAAAATATAATTTGCCTGAATGGCTGGACAGGACGGATTAGAAGTAATAATAATAGTAATAATAATAATAATAATAGTCTTTTTTCCCCCCGAAAATTTGTGATTTTTTTTTAATCGATTCAGAATTGTTAAAAGTAAGAATCACGATTAAGTAAAACATAATTTCTTTTGACACCTAACACCCATCCATCCATTTTCTACCGCTTGTCCCTTTTCGGGGTGGCGGGGGGCGCTATAGCCTATCTCAGCTGCATTCGGGCGGAAGGCGGCGTACACCCTGGACAAGTCGCCACCTCATCGCAGTTGACACCTAACACATGTTTGTCTTTTTTTTTTGCATTCTAATTAGTAAAATACAGCAAGTACGAAGTGGCTAACAATGCAGCTAATGAGAGTACACTATTCCACCCATAAAGTTTACATTTTGTGACCTGAATATTAACCAAGTATTAGCGATATTGTTATTATAAGCCCTAATGCAGACAAACTATTTTTAGCTGCGCTGTGATCAGAAAGAGCTAACTAACTTAGCAAGCTACAGTATTGACATACTCAGCTGCTGCTGCTACATCGCCTCTAAACTGGTAAAAGTTAATCCTAGATAATAAATAATGCCTTCTCACCTGGAAAGTAGAAGGTTGTAGCCATAAACCGAGAAGTTGGTCAACATTGACATCCAACTTATACCCAGAAATGATGAGATAGAACGAAAAAACGCTCGTTTTTGGCACTTTTTTATTTTTTTTTACATTCAGTATGATTATGATTAATTCTTCATCTAAACGAGAAAATATGAACATCACATCAGTCGTCATCTCAGTGAGAGCAGGCATTGTACAGTAAGTGGTTGTTTTATTATGTCCGTATTACATAGTTTTCTTGTTTAGCACTAAGTAATTAATAATGCTGCATGATGCTTAATATTTCACTAAAGCTGGATCTGTTTAGCACGCAGCTTCTCAAATTTGTAGCTCATCCTCCGTATATTCAGGTTTAAAAATATAAGGCTCTGGATCATCATTTGTCCCAAAGTAGTTTGTGCTGTCTCTCATGAAGTTTGCCATTAGTAGTAGTGTTGTTGTTGGGAAAAGCAAACAATGTGATGTGTCTGTGAAATTAATATGCCATCGTATGCTTAAAATGAGCAAAATATGAAAATATTACATGGTATTAGTATGAATGTGCCTGTTACTACATATACACTTACATTGTAGGCCTGGGCGATGTATCGAGTTTATCGATAAATTCGCATTTTTTGTTGCAGACGATTAAAACAATTTAAAAAATAATGTTTTTTCTTCACTTGCTTTGGTATATTTTTCCCCCCAGGAACATCTGTAGCTTTTGCCCTCCTCCCTAGAGTCACACACCTAGCAAAACATGGCTGGTGCTGACACAAACAAGAACGAGACGTTTATTCCAAAGAAAAGAAAAGTATTGTCAATAGTTTGTTTTGCAGTAACAAGCATGGAACAAATGACTGTACACTGCAAAGTTTGTTTAAAAAGGCAGCTGAACAACAAACTTATTCCAGCATTTGAACCAAACCTTCCAACCAAGTGCAGGAAATGTAACTCTACGAAGTAAACAAGACCGCAACAACAACAAACTCCAGCTAAAAAGCAGCTTACTGTGGTGGAATCCTTTACACAAGGTACCAAGTATGATGAGAAAGGAGCACAATACACAGAGCGATCACTAAAGTGTTTGCTCTGCACATCGGGGAGCACATACAATGAAATAGCCTGTTTTTATTCACATACTAAAAACTATAGTCCTCTCAATGTTTTACCTGAATTTTTATTTGTATACAATGCACAAGACTATATTTGTATTTTATTGTATTTGTTCAAGACATAAGTTTTAAGTTCACACTTTATTGATCTGATTGATTATCTATTGTTACTATTAATTTATTATTGGTATCTATTGATTTATTGGAGTTTACCTATTTGCATGCAATGTACAATGCTACATTTTTTATTAACAGAAGTATTTTGTTCAAGACAGAAGTATTGCCTCCCAGAGGAAGGTCTTAATTTAGATCTTTGAAAATTATTCCATAAAAAGTGCAATTTATATATGGTCCTAAAAGAAGAAGAACATTATTAAAAATAATTTTGCTAAGAGTAAGATGCACTGTTTACATTGTTGTTTAAAACTACCAGTTTTTGATCAAATAAAATAATCCTTACATAAAGATTGTAAATGAAAGACAAAATTCCCCAAAAAGTGCCAAATCAAATTTAATGATACATGGTTACTGTGCTTTTTCTTATTTAATTTCCTTTTTTTTATTCAATTAGCATGTTAATAAAACATTGAACTAATCCCTAGTTTGTTTGGTTTTTAGTACAGATGCTATGAAACTGGCAGGTTAAAAACAATGTAAGAAATTGTGATATTAATGAAGATCAGATTATTATTATTTATTTTTTTGCCATATCGCCCAGCCCTAAAATATGATTATCAGCTTGGAATAATCACAAATAAGGAAGCAACACCACACAAAAGTTTGTAACACAACAATATTTCCTGTTCAAAAGACCCTCAAAGTCAAAAGTCTAGCGATCCAATAATCCACAGGCCAATATTAATTCACTCAAAACAGTAAAAAATTTAAGTACCGTAATACAATATTTCGTAAAGTTGGTCGGGGAGTTTGAATACCCAAATGGTCCAAGGAGCTATGCTGTCGGGGTCTACATGCCGCTGGTAGGGTTTCCCAAAGCAAACTGGTCCAAGGTGATGGGTCAGACTAAGAGCGATTCAAAAGACTCCATGAAAAAAAGACAATCCAGGAACCGTACCTCCTGGGCGAGGGATGCCGGGCCCACAAATGCGGATATGTCCATCAGTGGAGCCGAGGTTGCTGAGGTAATAAAAAAAACTGCCCAGTGGTAAGGCCCCAGGAGAGGACAAGATTAGCCCTGAATACCTCAAGGCTCTGGATGTTGTGGGACTGTCATGGCTGACACGTCTGTTCAACATAGCGTGGAAGTCTGGGACTACCTCTGGATTGGCAGACTGGGGTGGTGGTCCACCTTTTCAAGAATGGTGGTACTGTTGGCTTCATCAGGCTGGAACCTTCAGTGTTCACTAGGGCAGTTTTCAGCCGAGTGTAAAGCTGCTGGGATGAGGATCAGCACCTCCAAATGTGAGGCCCTGGTTCTCAGTCGAAAAAGGGTGGACTGCACCCAACGGGTTGGGTGTGAAGTTCTGCCTCAAGTGAATGAGTTAAATTATGTCAGAGTCTTGTTCACAAGTGAGAGAAGAAAGGAACACAAGTTTGACAGTTGGATCGGTGCAGCGGTGATGCAGTCACTGTACCAGTCTGTTGTGGTGAAGAGGGAGCTCGGTTTACCGGTCAGTCTACCTTCCTACCCTCCGAAGGAATCACCATCAGAGATAGGGTGAGAAGCTTGGTCATCCAGGGGAGGCTCAGAGTAGAGCTGCTGCTCTTTCCCGTCGAGAAGAGCAAGCCAAGATGGCACGAGAATATACTATGGATGCCTCCTAGATGCGTCCCTGGTAAGGTGTTTTGGGCAAGTCCAACCGGAAGGAGGCCTTGAGACAGACCTAGGAACTGCAGGAGGGACTACATCTCACAGCTGGCCTGTGAACGCCTCAGTGTCCACCCGGTGGAAATAGTGTAAGTGGCTGGGGACAGGGAAGTCTGGGCATCTCTGCTTAGACTGCTGCCCCCGTGACCCAAACTCAAATAAGCGGTGGATAAATGGATGGATGGATAGATGGATGGAAAAATGACCTACGAAAAGGTTGAACTCACCGTTCCTCTTCGTAGAGCAAACTGGATGGAGTCCAGGTCTGACACAGGACACCAGACCTCCGCAATCAGACATTTCTGAGTGACGTCTATGTTGCACAGGTTGAGCGTGTGGTAGATGGCTTTCATCTTCCTGACCTTGATGAACCAAACTCGCATGGTCTTTGAGGCGGCCTGCAATACACGTTGACGGTGGTCCTCAGTCTGGTTCAGCACCTGAGGTGGAAAAATGTGGAATTAGGTGGATGTCCAAATAATACTGTTGACTAAGAAGACAAACTGTAGTGACGAGTCAAGGCTAAGTTATGATTTTGTACAACTGCAGTGTAACCAGCAGATGAATAATATAATGAAAACACGAGATTTAGCATTGCTCACCTGTCTAGTATACTTGGTTTTATTTGGTAGTAATAAGATCAAATCTTTGAAACAAATTTGTTTCGAAAGGACTCTTTGAAGGCTGAATTTTCTAAATGTTCTGGAGCGTGTTGACAAGCCTTTTTGCCCATTGGTTTTCATGAGAAATTACTAGTAAAAACAAGGTATTCTGGCCACCTGATATTTAATGTTTTGTTCCCATCCATATGTCAAACTACTTGTAAAACTAACAGTTATACAGCTAGGCCAAATTATATTTATATATATATATATATATATATATATATATAAATACACATACTGTATATACACTGTATATATAAATACACATACACATTATATATATATATATATATATATATACATATATATATATATATATATATATATATATATATATATATATATATATATATATATATATATATAAAAACCTGAGCCAAATGTTCTACTGTATCAGTGTAATACATGTATGTGTATGTGTTTGGCAGACTCACACTAGCGCTGACCCCTAGCAGAGAAAACAGACTTGTTTACAGCCTGGGACCCACAACTCATTGATACGAGACAAAAGACTTTTGCAGATAAGACCCATTGCGGAGAAAAGGTCTGTCTACGCTACAATGACTTTTGATATAAATATGATGGAGCAAGGAGCATGCATGACACTGAAGACAAAGATACTGTTGTGCACAGTTTTTGACAAAAGTGTTGCTAATTTTTTGTGGTGACGTTGACAGTGTCGTAACAGAGTAAGAAAACCCCTTCTAAATTATGAATACATGTTATTTGTAGTGCAGGAATTTATTTGAAGCAATGTTACTTAAGTGACCATGTCATATTAAATTTTTATAGACATGTTTTCCTCGAATACTAAATAGCTTTTTATTTAACAATGTGAGAGAGACTATCAACAAAAACATGCAGGAAAAACTTTAAACAATTTAATTAATTTGTATTTGATTGAGTGAAATAAGTATTTGATTCCCTACTAGTCACATTAATTCTACTCGTTGGTAATGTTTCAATGAGGCACACAGGTTAGGACTATCCCTTCACCAAGAAGCTTGGTAAGAAAGAAATGGAAGAACAACAAGAACATGTGCCATAGATCTCACTAGAGTTCCATACAAGATCTCACCAATTAGGGTAAGGATGACTCTGAGAAGGGTAAGTGACCAACCCTGTATTACTTATCTGGAATATGAGGTTTCCAGCATGGCAAAACATACAACCAAAGCAGCAAAGTGGTGGCTAAAGAAGAAGCACATTAAGATCTTGGAGATCTGGACCTTAATCCCATTGAAAAAAATAATAAATAATTTGGATTGAGCTGATAGTTTTGAATGACAGCCCTGAAACTTTTAGGATTTGGAGAATATTTGTAGAAAAGTAGTGGGGCAATTGCTTCTGGGATGTGCACAGAACAACTAAATTATAGGTCTGATTGCCGACAAAGCTTTCTCCACTAAGTAATATGTTACAATTTTGGGGGGATCATATAATCATTTAATTCGGTCAAATGCAAATTATCTATTTAATAATTTCCCAGTATTTATTTATTTTTTAATCTTCTCTGTATTTCTGTTAAAATAAACCAATTAAAAATTTGGGATAGTTCATGTGTAAGGAGTTAACTTAAAAAATCACAAAACCTGCATGACGGATTTTCTCCAAACTTTGCAGTAGGGAGGCACCAGAGTTGCGTATAGACAGAGTTTGGTTTCAGGCGATCTCCTCAATGATTGGTCAAAAGGCACTCGTGTGGTTACAGGGCGCCATGTTTGCTAACAACTTTGAGCTGATACTATGCGTTTGCTGTGCTTCCTCATTAGTTTTTTGACATGTAAAAATACCCTGTTGTGCAAAGTGGGGGCTGCTCCACCCGCTTGAAATGTGCAAAGCTTTTATATCGCTTTCCCAAAAAACGGAAAGAAAAACAAGTTTTGGAAGTGAAGGTTCGCCGCACAACATGCATAACACACCATTAATGACATTGATTGGCTGCGTGTGAACTGCATTTGAGTGTCGACCTGGTAGTTGCAGTTAATTTGTGGTGTTGGAGTTGTCCGACTGTCTTTGAGGCTGTGAAAGCATCAATGGCTGAGCCAAGTGTGTCCGTCTTTGGGCACAAATAAAAGAAAGAGAGCGGCTGCCTTCAATACGACAAATTGTTTGTTTGTTTTGGTGCGATTACGGCAGAAATTACCAGTTTTGCTGTAAAATAGTTTTGTTGCTGATGTTGTTCAAGTGTAGTTACGGCCGACAGTAATCACTTTTGCTCAATAAAATTATGGTTCATGCAGACCACTTCTTTAAAAGTCTTATTGTCTTTTGATACCGAATACATAGCTATGTGTTTATTTTGTTTAGAGTTTAGGTTGGAATTATGGATTTGAATATTGTGCGCTGCATAGATTTTTTTGTGCGCGGAAGACAGGGAAGCAATGCGCAATTGTGCAGGCCATAAAAAAGATTGCTGTGTTTGGCAACCTGCACTTACATAACTGAAATTTAACAGATACTCAATGAGAAAGACTGAAAGATACATTGCATCACACTTGGTGTGCGCCTCTTATTTTAAGTGTGAATCGAAGGGATAGGCGAAGAAACTAAACGCACCATTTGGAGATCATCAATACGACTGTTGACTCCTGCAAGCATCTCCTTCCTCTCTTGTGGGGTCTCTGGACATGGATAGAGAGAGGCACGGAAACTGAAAGAAAGAATAAACACAACAAACTCAATCAACCTTATTTCACAAATATGAAGTAATTTAATTTCCTGTTTATTAGATAATTAACTTGGTTGTGTCAGGAGAATCAATTGGAGAAAATAATTACCATTAATTGCGTGGTTGCATTAAGGAACAGAACATGGCAAGGAATAGAAAGAATCAGAGCTTATGTGTATAACATATCCTTATTTCACCATTTTCTCATAAGGAAAGAAGGATTTCAGAATATGTAATAGTCAAGTAAATAGTTTGTCGACAGTTAATTCAGTTATAAATTCAACAAATAATGAGTAAAAACTGACAGAAACATTTTATAACATACAAAATGAATACAGAATATATGAAAAATAATGCCATATTTAAATAAGGATTAAAGTAACTGAGTAAAAGAGAGAGGAGCAATCACCGTCAGCAAACTTTACGTTCAAAAAAGCCATTTTGCTCGCTCTTGCACAAAAGGAAAATAGTTTGGAGCCCAAAACGCTTATAAACTTTTATAGGTTTTAATCATTTTACAATGTTACCCGCTACAAAAACAGAATATAACAAAGACAAGTACAGTGTAAATGTGTAACGGATGCCGGCTCATGTGGCTGTGCGATAGATAGTATGTTTGTTAAAACTCTTTATTTGACATCTTCAAACCTGTGCCGCACAGCGAGATGACAGTTCGTGGACAACTAATTCGGATACAGAGCTAACATTTCAACATTAATGGCAGTAATTGAAACAAGGGAGGAAATTACAAATACAATTGATTGTAAATATTGTGCAGTCTCCAACTGGATAAAAAGCTGCTTAACCAAATGGAAGCAATACCTGAAGAACACATATCTGCAGCGCTAAAGATATCTTGTGGGGTACCCCAGGGGCAAACATTCTTCAAGCTCTATAAAATCAACATTTGTATAGTTATAAATGCTATTTCCAGACGATCGGACTGTGTTTTGTTCAGGAAAGAACACAAAGAATATAAGAATATAAACAGAAGAAATAAATACATTTTAAATATGGTTTCATAAAAACAGACTTCAATCTCAGTAAAACTAAAATAATCGGAAATCTCATATAAAAAATATACAACATAAGGTAGCAACAAATACTTCAATAATGAACAAAGCCAAAAGTGTTATTGTTATATTAATCACACCATATTCTCTACTGCTCGCTAGTTTTATTATCTGAGTTATTGTGTAGAAATATGGGGAAATAACTAAAATGTACGCTTAATTCATTAACTGTGTTAAGTTAGGATATTTCTTCATGTTGGTGATAGAAAACATTCAAACCCTTTATTTATTGAATCAAAAACAGTAAAATTAAATGATTCAGTGGAATTTACATTGCAAGAAGGAGGCTGAAGCAGGTTGCTGACCCCTCTGTCAAGTGACTACACCTTAAATAGCCTTTTAGTACAAGACACTCACCCTTCACAGATCTTCTTCACCCTGTTCTTCAACTGGTCACCTTGGAAGAAAATGATGAAGACAGACTTGTGGACCTGGTCTCCCTGTTAAAAAAGTGTAAAGCGTTTGTTTTTTACTGCACTAACATGAAAGCTAGATTTTTTTTTCTGAATACTTCTTACTCATTAAACTATACTCATCAAACTAGTAGAAGATATTTTATTTTGTATTGTGAACTGACTGTAGCGGGGTCCTCAAGTGGGTCCTCAATCTCAGCCTTCCGTAAGAAAACATTGCCTCGACACACCCGCCACAGCATCCTCTCAAAGGTTGGAATCCTCTCCCTGCTGATCACTCCAGCAACAAACCTGTATGTTGACAACCCGAAAGCATGTAGGAGGAAAATTTATATTTTTCATGCTTCAAATGATTTGTGTTTACTGTTGTTTACCCAGTTATTTCTGATTGTACTTCATAAAAGCTGAACCAGCCACCTTTGCATTCAATTATACTGTACCAGAGTCATGATTCTGCCTTGTTAATAGCACAGCTATTCCTTTTAATATAAGGCATGCCATTTTATAATACTAATGTTATGGGCTGTTTTAATATGAAGGCTTGAAAACGTTTGGATTTAACTTTAGTTTCACAAAGTACAAAATGTGATTATCAAGCTGTAGCCACCCACAGAGACAAAGAATGAATGAATGACAAGAGGCTTCACTCCGTTTCTTTCATTCCGCTATAGATAGATCAAAAAGTTATGGGCATATTTTGATTTTACTTTCAGGAAATGTCAGAAATAGAACAAACACCAATTAATTACATCTTGGGGCTGATCCGGATTCGACTGGATTCAGGACAGTTTTACAATTAGGAGGTAAGCCCTAGTGGAGGTCTGTGTTGTACTAGTTATTACATATTTTGACATATTTCAATGCCTATTGGATGTTCATAGAAAGATGATATTGCTTGCATTCAATAAAGTATTTTAATATCGCAATGTATTATGTTAGGATGTTCATGCTGTGCTGGACTTTGATGCAATTCCCTGTCCTTCTCCGACCTCCAACTGGCCTGCTTGCACTATCATTCATACAAAGTTATACTACTGCAATTTCACTGTGTGACTCTTTCCAGTCTTAAGTCTTCGTCATTCTGATGTTTTCTGTTGTGCTAGACAGCAGCTGTCATTAATTACTTGCAAGAACAGTGATCGCATAAATTTAATGACATATTTAATATACACAGGAATGTAATTGAGGGTGAGTGAGTTTGCTCTGTGTTTTAAAAAATATGGGTCGGTTAGCATTAAAAACTTGTGAGGTGCCATTATATAATCATCTGGCTAGCTTTGTGCCTGCGATCTGCATGCAATCATTCCGTGCCCTGGCCTACTTCTTATAATTGTGCCAAACTTAACCACAAATCAGAACTTTACACTGGCCAAACAGGCCGGACTTTAGGTGCGAGGTTGGCCCAAACACGGTACGACTAGCCTAGTGTGACTAGGCCCTTAATTGGTAAATATACTGTATGTAGCTCTCATGTTTTACCCCAATCTGAGTGGAGCCCCTCTGCCCCCTTCGTTGCCCTCCATTAGAGCTGAAGACTCTTCCAACAAATTGGGATCTTCCATCTGACAAAAAAACTTGGACTTCATTATTTTGTACAATCTAGAAGTTAAGTAAAAATGGAGAGCTATAAAAGAGAACAAACCTCGTCAAAGAACTGCTGTGTTCGGCGGAGGATGTGTTTTAGCTCCGTTAACTCCAAGAAATTCTTTTTCAGGGCTTCCTGGTTGGTGTTTATCTCCTTCAGCTCATTCTCCAACTTCTCAAAGGTTGCCTGCCAAACACAAACATTATTCTTATACTTGCTTTTTTTTCTTCACCTCAAGCAGCTCTCCCTGCACTGTGGCCTCCTAATGCTAGCCTTAATTAACCAAACATTAGAAATTAAAATCATCTCCACTGTTTTCTCTGCTAGCTCTTCTGTCTCATCCTCTGTCTCTGTGTTTTCAATCTCTGTCCACAAGGTCCTTAATCTCTTCCCTTAAGCTCTCTCTTGATCTTCCAGTGTAGCCAACTCGTAAAAAAAGGAAAGTAGCTATTGGCTGTCATAAAAGTTGGTAGATGACAACATTGCCTCATTTGCATAATTGATTACAATAGAGTAGACGCTATAGGAGAGAGGAATAATGTATTGGTATACATAAAAAAATAGTTAAAAAATGTGAATAATGATTAGAACTGTTAAGTTATATTTTTCTTTATTCTACATTGTTAAATGTTAATATACAATTTGCTCAAAAGACTGAAGGGTTGTGATATTCAGGAACAAACCAAATCTATTGACTGGCTCATTAACATGAACAATAGGTCTGTTTTTATTTGAGGCGTGACAGTGATGAAACACTTAAATTAATCTCACTGTGTAAACCAAGGCAGAAACAGCAGCAGCTTTACACAGAGTGTGTGCGCATCGCCTCTCTGTTCTGACTGGAATGGAATGGAACTTTAATTTAATTGCACTTAAAAGTACAAGGAAATTTGTTTTCAGTACAAGCTATCTAGGAGCAGACATTCAGTAGATGGGGACCCCTGTGAGGTAAGGCTCAGCTGCCTCTTGTACGTTGATGACATTAAGAGTGATACGCGCTATCAGGTCTCCAAAAGTCGCTAGATTTGTCGTAGGTCACTTTTGACAATGAATGTCGCTAAGAGGATTTAGCGAGAAAGTCGCCAAGTTGACAACACTGCGCTGAGGTGTGTGTGAGAGCTACACACACCAAGACCTGCCTTACGTTGCCTCTGCCTTTGGTTTACATTGCATAGTGCCTTCCGTGATTGTCTAAATTTAGGCACAAGAACTTATGGATTGGTCTTGGACTGGTTATTTATGTCAATCAATCAGTTACTCCAACTACGACATGTTGCGAGGAATTCATTATTATAAAAAAGATATGGAGTTGAGAATAGGGAATCATAAGCGTGAGAACTGTCAAGTGTGGTGTGAGAATGGGTTGAATTGTGTGACTGTCACGCTCAAAGCGTGAGGCTTGGCAGCTTTGTGACTTGTCCAGGGTGTACTGTACCCTGCCTTCTGGCCAAGTACAGCTGCCCACCGCCCCCCATCGCGCCTCTAAAGTCGAATTGCACTGAGGTTGCACATTGTAATAAAAAATACTAGAATTATCTATACTTTTCAAAATAAAGGGCACCACAAAAAGTGTCATTATTGACTTCATTTTAAATGAAAATCTTATGATACATTAAACCTACGTTTCGCGTTTGAAGAACAATTTTATAAGATTGGAATTAAAATTAAAAGGCATTAAAAACACTGGGGTTTTTTATTGGACTCAAACAACAATTAGTTGCGTGAAGCTTCAGCTTATTCGTTAGTTTTGAAGCCCAAATACCTCCATATTGCGCTTCACGCACCAACTTAATTTACCAGTTGAATTGTCGTTTTTTTGTCATTCTGCCTCTCCACACTTTCTGCTTGTATGCGCTCTGTGCGTGTGTTGACACACTCAACATGCGTTTCGGGTCTGTAAGTCACCGCCGCACGGCAGCATGCGGATGAAAAAAAAGTAACGGTATTTTTCAAAGACAGTATAATACCTTTTTTAGTTCATTAGTACTGCGTTCCTTTATAAGTACTGGTATACTTACAACCCTACATACAGTACATGCATACAACAGAAGCTATACTGCATTTTGAATCAATGTACTCAGATGTACTCTTGACTGGTCCCTTTTTAGAGTTTTGCATTGGTTTACTTCTTTTTGTATTTGTCTAAACTAGTGACAAGTTATACAAAAAGTGTGTACAACAAAAATGTTGTTGTCGTAGAACAGATTAATTATGTTTGTATTATTTTTGGATGAAAAATATTTGACCACCATCCTTAAATGGTTTGTATTTGACCTTTGAGAGATCACTGTATTAAATAATATTCTGTATTGATGGTCCCCAAGTTTTCCTGCCTGGTTTGTCTTCTAAACTAGTTGTAAACAAATTATTACCTCCAGATCGATCATATCCCTTGGAAAAGGCACCTCAGGATTCTCCCCAGTGTCGACAGTTGGAATGTTGGCTTTCTTGATCTCCTTCTCCACAAACCCTGTTCAGTAGAGTGAAGGAACACATTGCAGCAGTTGTCAGTATATTTAGACTCACATTAGAGCCTCACTCATGCCAAATGTAAAAGGTAAACATATAAGCTGCATTTCTGATGTATTTACTCAACTGAAGAAATAGAGCATTAGAAACTGAAGCTGGGCATATGATATATTTAGCTGTGACTGACTGACTCCATTTACTTACTTAGTTTCCGGTCCATCTCCTCACATCTCCTCACTTCATTCACAAACTTGCGCTGGAACACGTTCACATCTGGATTCAGCTGCAAATGGAAATGTCAGGTATATGACATTAATTGTAAAATAAAGAAATAATACATATTTGTTGTGTGTTTTTTCATTGGTTTCAAGTTAGGAACAAACAATTAATGAAGATACAAAATGTATAGTGTTAATTTTTAATGCAAGTGATCCGACTCACATCCCTAAATTGGACCATGCCAAGTTCTCCCAGTTCACTGACACAGCAGTAGGCCGCCTCAGATTGGAGAAACAGCTGAGCCAGGGTCATCTCCTCACTCCTGAATAGTTCCCCCATGATGACCAGCACACTCCAACACAACTATAGTAATTCCTGCACAAATTACAAAAAATATGTATAAGAAGATGACTTGATGTTACATATGCACATGGTCAAGACTGTTGGTCCCTCTTTGCCAACAAAGGAAAGAACCACAAGAATCACTGAAATAATTGGAAACTTGTAAAAGTGGTCTAGAGAAAAGCGTGCTGAAAATTAACAAATGAAATACCAACATTACTTTTAAATTGTGGTTCAAGAGAATAAAAAAAAATTAAATAAATAAACTGTCATGGGGCGTGCACAATCTGCTGCTCCTTCGTCTGCACGTGCCGCAGGACACGCCCATACACACTCTGCTTCTGCTGCCACGCGCCAGCACAGCTGTGCGCAATCATCAATCGACACACCTGCTGCTGATGACATCACTCCCCATAAAAGCCAGCGTGTCCAGAGAACCAACGCTGGAACGTAGTCTCTGCTTGCAGTAAGCTTTCGTCTCTGGCTCCTCACCTTTGTTTGCTCGCTCCTTGTGACCTTCGACCCTTGTGCTCATTTGTCTCTTGTTTTCCCCAGTATTCCCTCCGTCGCCTTGGAAGTGAGCAGTGCGCCTCACTTCTCTGGACCCCTCTGGATTCTGATTTGCCTCCCTCGATCCTCGACCCCCACTTTGGACTTGGACCTCTGGACGCCCCTCTCAGCCCCACGGACCCCCGCTTGTTTCACGGACTCTCCTACCTGCCTCGCCCTACTGAACTGGTCACCTTCTCACTCAACACGCACTTACAACAACCACTGGTAAATATTCATTGTAACGCTTCACATAGTCCTGCAAACATACACAGTAGCATACACACTCCACCACATCATCAAGCTCTAAATAAACTATTGAGCTTATTCTTGTTGCTGTGTCATCTCCTTCCCCGTCCAACATAACAGTACGTTCCAGCCATGTCGGAACCGGACAGCACAAGCAGACCCAAGTCCGCGTCCCTTCCTCGACCCCCCACGGCTCCTAACCTCACGGCCATGCAAGCTGAGATTCAGGCCCACCACACTCGATTTTCGAGCCTAGAGAACAAGCTTGATGTCGCCTTCGCTAGCCTGCTGGCTAGACTGGAAAGCCTTAGTCCAAGCCCTGCTCCTCCACCTGTGCCGAATTACAGTGCTCCGGCAGCCGCCACCTCCTGGAGCCCCTCAAACCCCCGGGAACCCAAGATCTCCAGCCCCAGTCCCTTTGAGGGGGATTTTGAACTTTGTCGAGGTTTTTTGGTTCAGTGTGAACTCATTTTTAAGCACCAACCACCTCGCTATGCTTCTGATGGAGCGAAGATTGCATTTGTGTTTTCATTACTCTCTGGACAGGCTCTCAAGTGGGCCACCGCAGCAGTAGACAAGACTTTGGGGCTGAGCACCAACTATGCTGCTTTTCGAGCGGAGTTCCAGGCTGTGTTCGATCACCCCGTGGACGGGGGGGATGCTGCTTCACGACTGCCCTCCATCCGACAGGGTTCCCGCTCGGTTGCGGCCTACACTCTTGAGTTCCGCACTCTGGCGGCCGACAGCGAGTGGGGAGACAAGGCGCTCCAGAGTGCATTCAGGAGAGGACTGAGTGACGAAATCAAGGACGGTTTGCTGAGAGACCGACCTACCTCGTGTCGAGCCCTCATCGACCTGGCTCTTATTTGACCAAAGACTCAGTGAACGAGCAGCAGAGAGAACGCAGGCTTCTGCTAGTTTTCCAGCTAGCTCATCTCCGAGACCCAAGTTTCGACCTGTCGACCACGCCGCCGTGTTTCAGCCTACACCTCCGTACATGCCAGCAGCAACTGTGGAACCCATGCAGTTGGGCAGGTCACGCCTAGAGGCAGCAGAGAGGGAAAGGAGATTCAGGCAGCATCTCTGCCTCTACTGCGGACTGGCTGGTCACCCCATCCGGAGCTGCCCGACGAGGCCAAAAGACCAGGCTCGCCACCAAGGGGGTTCCTGGTGAGCCACACAACTGTTTCCCAAATCAAGAGAGACCCAGGCATTCTCTTTCCTGCATCCCTGTCATGGAGCTCTAGGACTCTGACCGTGGGGGCCTACCTGGATTCAGGAGCAGACGAAAGTTTCATGGATCACGAGTTTGCTCGCCAAGCAGGAATAACCCTCATTCCACTGGAGACTTTCCTGCCGGCACAAGCTCTGGATGGACATCCCCTCGGTCCCATCAAGCACCGCACCGAACCCCTGTCTCTGACCCTCTCGGGGAATCACACCGAGACCATCAGCCTCTGGGTGCTCGACGCTCCCGTGGCCCCGCTTGGCGTCGGGCGATCTTGGCTTCGACAGCACGACCCTCACATATCCTGGTCCACGGGCAAGGTCCTTGCATGGACCACTGCCTGCCACGCTAACTGCCTAAGGTCGGCAGTTCCCCCAGCCTGCAGGGCCAAGCCCACCTCACCTCCCACTGATCTCTCCTGTGTTCCCGCTGCTTATCATGACCTTTCAGCGGTATTTGACAAGGTACGTGCGCTGTCTCTTCCCCCGCATAGACCTTATGACTGCGCTATCGACCTGATTCCCAACGCTGTCCTTCCCTCCAGCAGACTTTACAATCTGTCTTTACCAGAGAAGAAGGCCATGAAGGACTACATCACTGAATCCCTTGCCTCAGGTATCATCACCCCCTCCAAGTCCCCGGTGGCAGCAGGCTTCTTCTTCGTGGGGAAAAAAGGACGGTTCCTTGAGGCCTTGCATTGACTACAGACAATTAAACTGCATTACCATCAAGAATAAATATCCCCTACCCCTGCTGAGCTCCTCTTTTGAGCCCCTTGCTCCTGCCACTATTTTCACCAAGCTTGATCTCCGAAATGCCTATCACCTGGTGCGAATCAAAGAGGGTGATGAATGGAAAACGGCCTTGAACACCCATCTCGGGCACTTTGAGTACAAGGTGACGCCATTCGGCCTTACTAATGCACCGGCTGTTTTCCAGGCCCTCGTCAATGACGTTTTACGGGACATGTTGGACCATTTCGTTGTCGTGTACCTTGATGACATTTTGATTTTTTCCCAGAACCTGCAGGAGCACCAATGACATGTCCGCCTGGTCCTCCAACGCCTGCTGGAAAACAGATTGTTCGTCAAAGCAGAGAAGTGTGAGTTTCACGCACCTTCAGTGGGATTCTTGGGTTTTGTTGTTGAGAAGGGCCACATAAGAGCGGACCCTAAGAAGATTGAGGCGGTACTGGAGTGGCCCCAACCCACCACCCGTACGGAACTGAGACGGTTCCTGGGATTTGCCGGATTTTATCGACGTTTCATCAGGGATTTCAGCAAGGTAGCTGCACCTCTCCACACACTCACTTCTACCAGTATTCCTTTTCTGTGGACCAGGGAGGCCAGTGAGGCTTTTAGAAGATTGAAGAGAAGTTTTGTCTCTGCCCCGGTCCTCGTCCATCCTGACACGGACAACTCCTTCATTGTGGAGGTGGACGCGTCGGATTCTGGGATTGGAGCAGTGCTCTCCAACGCTCCCGTAAGGACAATCTTGTACACCCTTGTGCATTCCTTTCTAGGCGCCTCTCTCCAGCTGAACGGAATTACGATGCTGGTAACCGAGAACTACTAGCTGTTCATGAGGCCTTGGCAGAGTGGAGACACTGGTTGGAGGGAGCGAAACACCAGTTTCAGGTCTTGACGGACCATCGCAACCTGCTCCACATTCGTTCCGCCAGGAGGCTTAACGACCGTCAGGCTCGCTGGGCCAATTTTTTTAGCCGTTTTGATTATACGCTCTCGTTTAGGCCAGGCTCCAGGAACACAAAGGCCGACGCCCTCTCCCAGCAGTTCTCGGAGGAACCAACTTGTTCGCCTACGGCAGAACCCACCCTTCCTCCTGCCCAGATAGTGGGCATGGTCACTTGGGAGGTGGAGGAACAGATAAAGACCGCCCTGCGTTCTAATCCGGCACCAGGTGGCGGCCCGCCCAACAAGCTGTTTGTTCCCCGTGAGTTCCGATCTAAGGTGCTGGATTGGGGGCATTCCAGCATCTTCTCCTGCCATCCGGGGTTTCAACGCTCGCTATCCTTCATCCAACGACGGTTCTGGTGGATGTCTATGGCTTCTGACACCCGTGAGTTTATCGCCGCTTGTACAACATGCTCCCGCAATAAAGCTTCCCACAGACCTCCAGCGGGCCTCCTGTGCCCACTACCTGTCCCCGGCCGTCCCTGGTCCCACATCGCATTGGACTTCGTGACAGGATTCCCAGTGTCCCGAGGTAACACTACTATCCTTACCATTGTCGATCGATTCTCGAAGGCTGCACATTTTGTTCCCCTCCCCAAGCTTCCCTCCTCCTCCGAGACTGCTGACCTTTTTGCTCTGCACATTGTAAAACAACACGGTATCTCGGTGGATATTGTTTCAGATCGTGGTCCGCAGTTCACTTCCCGGGTGTGGCAATCGTTTTGCAAGGGGATTGGGGCTACGGTCAGTCTCACCTCTGGGTATCATCCCCAGACCAACGGTCAAGCGGAGAGGGCCAACCAATGCGTGGAGACCATGTTGCGTTGTGTTGCCGCTCGCCAGCCTGCCTCCTGGAGCAAGTACTTGCCATGGGTCGAGTATGCTTATAACTCCATGAAGAGCTCGGCCACCGGCATATCTCCCTTTGAGTGTTCCCTAGGATATCAGCCTCCTATGTTTTCCCAACAGGAGGTCGAAGCAGCAGTTCCCTCCACTCGAGCCCACATCAAACGCTGCCATAAAATTTAGAGGACCGCCCGGGATGCACTCTTGAAAGCCTCCGAAAGGATGCGCCATAGTGCTAACAGGCGCCGCATCCCGGCACCATCATACCAACCTGGACAACAGGTGATGTTACGCGCCAAGGACCTCCATCTCCAGGTACCCTCCCGGAAATTGGCACCTCGATATGTCGGGCCTTTTTCTGTGGAGGCCATTATCAATCCTGCCTCCATTAGACAGTCTCTCCCGCCTTCTCTTAAGAGGCATCCCGTGTTCCATGTGTCACAGATCAAACCTGTAGCAGAGAGCTCTTTTTCACCCCCTGCCCCTACCCCTCCCCCTCCTAGGATCCTCGAGAGTGGTGACCCAGTATGGTCAGTCAAGGAGATCCTCAGGGTTCGTCGGTAAAGTAGAGGACTAGTGTACCTAGTAGACTGGGAGGGCTATGGACCAGAGGACCGATCATGGGTACCGGCCTCCTATCTGTTGGAGGATTTCTACCGGGCTCACCCTGAGGCTCCCCGTAGCTCGTCAGGAGCCTCGCATAAGGAGGGGGGCACTGTCATGGGGCGTGCACAATCTGCTGCTCCTTCGTCTGCACGTGCCGCAGGACACGCCCATACACACTCTGCTTCTGCTGCCACGCGCCAGCACAGCTGTGTGCAATCATCAATCGACACACCTGCTGCTGATGACATCACTCCCCATAAAAGCCAGCGTGTCCAGAGAACCAACGCTGGAACGTAGTCTCTGCTTGCAGTAAGCTTTCGTCTCTGGCTCCTCACCTTTGTTTGCTTGCTCCTTGTGACCTTCGACCCTTGTGCTCATTTGTCTCTTGTTTTCCCCAGTATTCCCTCCGTCGCCTTGGAAGTGAGCAGTGCGCCTCACTTCTCTGGACCCCTCTGGATTCTGATTTGCCTCCCTCGATCCTCGACCCCCACTTTGGACTTGGACCTCTGGACGCCCCACGGACCCCCGCTTGTTTCACGGACTCTCCTACCTGCCTCGCCCTACTGAACTGGTCACCTTCTCACTCAACACGCACTTACAACAACCACTGGTAAATATTCATTGTAACGCTTCACATAGTCCTGCAAACATACACAGTAGCATACACACTCCACCACATCATCAAGCTCTAAATAAACTATTGAGCTTATTCTTGTTGCTGTGTCGTCTCCTTCCCCGTCCAACATAACATAAACTTACCAGGAGAAAAAATACAGTATTTTTAACTAGGGCTGCACGATAATGGGCAAAATAGAAATTACCATTATTTTAATCAATATTGAAATGACGATTATACTTTATGTTAGGTAAAACACTGTTGGGGGGAGAGTTGAAAAAGGCAAAAAAAATTATTAATATATCTAAAGACAAATATGTGAGTTTTGGTTCATTATCTGTACTGTAAAGTTCAAATTTGAATGACAATAAAAGGAAGTCTAAGTTCTAAGTCTATTATTAGTATCGATGTGTCAGCTTTTTCCCATCACTTGATGCCTTTAGCTAATTTGTTATACTTTTTTTGGTGCCATAAAAAACAGCCACGTTTCATCGGTGGCCCGCGTGTCATCAATTGGACTTAATCCCGTGCTTCTCCGTAGGAAGCAGATAACATTTTGCAACCCCTCCCCACTTTCCCTTTCGACTATATAGTAACAGTATCATTTGCCCATAAAATTGTTATTGTCATGATTTGGCAGCTCTGTTGCTGCCTGTCTTTTTTTAGTTGCAGTGCATGATTTCTGGATCATGTTGCGGAGTCACTTGCGCGCACACCTGATACTCATTTCCTCCTGACTACTTAAGCTCTCGATGCCAGTAGATTCCTGATGGTTCATGCTCATCTCTTCTACTTTGGCTCCACTCACGCTTCTCGTTTCCTGTATTGCCGTGTAGTGTTAACTGTTACCGCTCCACACCTTTTGTGTACAATCTCTTATTTGTCCCTATCGCCTTTTTGATTGTTCTTTTTGTTCTTTTTTTTTTTGCTCTGCACTGGGGTCCCAGTCCAGCTAAGCCAATCGTGACAAATCTACTGGCCAACTTGGACACCTCAGAAAAGAAACACCTTGACACTGCGTTCAAAGGCTTTGGTCAGACTCTCGATAATGGCGACCAGCTGCAGCGTTGTTTGACGGCAGCGTTGTTTGACGGCCGCCTTCCAGACGCTGTTGGCCAATGTTGGCACCCTCAGCCAATCAGACGAGCTTTGGGACTTACCCGGAAGGAAGTCACGCCAGGACGGGGACCTTCCGAACTTCACCAGCTGCTATTCCTCCCACTCCTCGGGAGCCCAATACCCCCCCGTACACCCCCGTGAGTCAGGCTGTTGCAAAGACATTCTTCATCAGTGCTCATTAGTTTTTGACCAGCAGCCTGGTTCCTATTCCTCTGAAAAGGCTAAAATAGCTTTTATCTGACAAAGCCGGTTCCTGGAGTATGGTGGTAAGTAAAAATGCTCCCGCTGTGTGCATGTTACTACCCTTGTTTACTAAGAAAATAACTAAGGTGTTTGATCACCTCTTAAAAGGCAGAGAAGCAGGCTGGTTTTTAAGCAAGGAAATCTCTCTGTGGCTTCATACTCCATAGACTTACGTATCCTCTCTGCAGAGAGTGGATTTATGCTTTATGCAGCATCAAGAATGAACTAGCTACCTGTGAGGAAACTGCCACCTTTGACACACTCACTGAATTCGCCATTCGTCTAGACGACAGATTTCGCGAGAGTCGACCCCGTAGTTCCAGCCATAACCAGCGCTCGTCAGCCTAACGACGCTGTGCCAATGCAGTACATTACATTTTTGCACTCCCTGTATCAGACCTGGGCATTGTACGGCCCGCGGGCCGCATCCGGCCCTTTGCGCATCCCTGTCCGGCCCGCGTGAGGCCAATCATAAATTACAAAATAAATTTAAAAAAGTGTCGAGTGTGCAATACAACGGTGCTGCTTTTGTTTTGAAAAGCGTTATTTGTATTACTTCCGTGTGGACGTATGCGCGTGTGCGATTGTGAGTGAATTGAACGGCGCAATTACAAATTACAAAATGAAGTTTAAAAAACATCTGTCGTGCGCGCAATACAACTGTGCTGCTTTTATTTTGAAATGTGTTATTTATGCCGTATGTCCGGAGGGAACCTGTGAGTGAAGGTGCATAGAGACAAGTGATGAGACGCTAAAAAAAGAAAAGTTGATGAGGAATGGCGTGTTTCCAACAAGAGATGGACTGCCAAGTATTTATTTACATAAATTAATGGTAAAGCCGTGTGCTTAATGTGTGGTACACAGGTTGCTGTGTTTAAATATCATTTTAATCGCCACTACACGAAGAAACACGAGGGAAAATACCGGAATGTGTCTGATGAAGCGCGCGCAAGGGAGGCTGATGCGTTGATGGTAAAACTGCAAACCCAACAAGGACTTTGTGCCATATTTCACACCCCCAGAGATGCAGCCGTCAGGACAAGTTTCGTCATTTCTCACAAAAGCGCCAGAAAAAGTAAGGCGTTTTCTGACGGAGAGTTTATTAAGGAGTGCTTATTGGACTTTGTTGCGCTGATAATGCCCGGAGACATGGACTGTTTTTCGCTAACTTTGGATGAGAGCTCTGATGCAGTCAATTAAAGAGACAACCACAGGTAATGACTTGTTCACATAGGTACATGCGTGTTGGGACAAGCTGGCAGGTGTGACAATCCAATCCACTTTATTTATATAGCACATTTAAACAACAAAATGTTTCCAAAGTGCTGCACAACAATATTACAAACAATATTCAAATATTATCCTTAGCTCCACCAATGACTGAATAAAAAGAAAAAACAATTACATATAAAACCAATATAAAAAACAATATAAAATAAATATGATTAAAAACTATTTTTAACAACAGATGGTTGTCCAAATCTGATGGGGAAAAATGTTGGATAATGCAGGATAAAGTGACCATCAAAAGCAATCTGCTTTTGTATAAAGTTAAGTTAGGTTAGATTAAATTATTATTATTATTATTAATTATTATTATTATTATCATCATTATTATTTATCCTACGGTATATCAAAAATAATATTGAGCAAAATGTAATTGAAATATTGTCGTGTGGCCCTCCAGCAGTGCTCGGGTTGCTTATGCGGCCCCCGGTGAAAATTAATTGACCACCCCTGCCCTGTATTCAGATGCATTTGCAGATGCAGGGTGCGCATAAATTCCAATGGGGAGCACGTCTCGCCAGAACACTGGCAAAAATTGTGGCACTCGATGGAAAAATGTTGCACGATGGTTAGCTGTTAGTCCTGCTAGTGCGACTCCAAGGAGACAAGCAGAGCAGCGTGTTGTGTTGACATTTAACTCCAAAATGCTTTGATTTTTTTAATTGTACCCAAATTAAAGACATCCTGGTCAGATGCAGCAAAGCAGCTTTAGAACATAACTAAGTCTCCTCCATGTCACACAGTAAGTTTGATTTTCTTTTCTAAAAAATGCGTAATTTTGTGTCCATAAACACAGAGCTGATGGAACTTTATTTAGGAAAGCTTTCCAAAAGCGTTTCCTCTTGTCAACAGGGCCGGCCCGTGGCATAGGCCGTATAGGCAAATGCTAAGGGCGCCGTCCATCAGGGGGCGCCACGCCAGTGCCACAAATGTTGGAGGGAAAAAAAAAGAAGAAAAAAAAAAGAAAAGTTGGTACTATTATTTCTAAATACATAAAATAATCCCACGTTAATTACAATGCAAAGTAAAGCCTATTTAATAGAAATATTATTTGTTACAACATTACGCCCCCCCTCCCCCGGCACGGTGCGCCCCCTCCCTTCCCGTATCATGACTCTTTTTGGACGTCACCACATAAAAAAAATCAACACAAGATGTCAAAACGGCCAAAACTGTCAGATGCCCAGGGGAGAAAAGAAGGGGAGAAAGGAGAAAAAGACAGAGGTAGCAGGTAGGTAACGTTAGCCTACATGAAATGATTTGTCTGTTACAGAATGTGATAGTAACCTGTCTTTTTACCATTAAGCTAATGTTACATGATTCGGCAATTGCTAATCAATAAATAGCTAGTTCTGTTTTAACGTCGGGTTAATATTGTGGAGGGGGCTAAATTGTTATGGAAAATAATAATGTAATGTTAGGTAATTACAGTACTTCCTGGTGTACAGTAATTTGTAAGTCATTCTAGTTAATGCAATATTAAAAAGCACAAATAGAGAACTCTGTAGGATCCCCTTTTTTTGTAATATAGTTGTTAAAGTCATACTGGTTTGATATCTTGTTTTGTGCAGTGCCTTATTTATATTGTATTTTTAATTTATTTTATGCAACTTGTTGACACGTTTTATTTTGTGTTTATGTATGTAAAAGATGTAAATATAATCATTTAGCACTCGCAATGTGATTTATGAAGACTGAATCTGTTCTGCAGTCGCTATTTTGTGGTCTATATTGAGCCTGTCTTTTTTGTAATAGCGTTTTTGTTTTTTCATTAAGCAGACATATTAATATATTTCCTATATAAAAGAACTTCTAGCAATAAGCATTTTCTTCTTGTCCGGTATTGTGTATCTGAAGTGATCCAGATGTACAATACCGGCGCCTCCCACTGTGCACATTTAGCGTGGTAAAATTAGGTTGAAAATTAGGTTGTGTATTGTAGATCGCACATCTACAGTATATCGCTCAGAAAAGATGGTTTGTATCATTTTTGTGTGTTGCATATTCCACATCGTAACAAAACAGCACAGGTTGATGATATTATATCATGAATGTGGAGGTAAATTAGTGTTTTCATGGGCACAGCCCAAATGCAAAATCTTAATTTGAATAGGGCTGTCTGCACCACTTTTGCAATTGCTATAAATTGAGCAGGCAGTCTTCGTTGATCACCCGCAACACACCCAATAATAATTTTGTGTATTTTTTTGAGTTTACACACGCTGTTCAGCACTTGCTATTTAGCCATAAGCAGATCAATAATATTCACATTTGTATATGTTCAGTTGCAACAGAACCGCAGTGAAATCCATTCAAAGAGCTGCATCCGCCCCCCTTATTTAAAATATGTTTATTGTTATGGTGATCATTTGCATCACACACACATACTATGTGTTTCAAATGTAGTATTCTGGCCACTTATACAGATTAACTTTTCAAAGCAATATTTTCAAAAACTGTTCCTGGACAATATGTATCTCATATGTAATGTACCAATACATGTTATTGAATTTAATTAACACAAAAAGCACACGCTCTATGGTGGTAAAATAATTTTAAAAGGTAAAAAATTTAATTTAAAACAACCCCATGACCCCGAAAGGGACAAGCGGTAGAAAATGGATGGATGGATAGATGAAAAAACATTTAAAACAAAAAAACAGAATTTTATTGTTTTTTATATTGCTATTATTTTAGTCTATTGTTTTTACTATTAATTTTATTATTTTACTTGTTGTGGTTTATTCGTTACTAAATGGTTCAACTGTTTTTAAAGTTGAGTTTTGGTGGGGAAATAAACATCAATGTTTTCAAATTAATGAATAATCGTGTCATTATTCCTGATTACAATATCAATCAAAATAATCGTGAGTATTATTTTTGCCATAATCGTCCAGACCAAGCATGTATGGTGGTGGTGAGTGATAAGCCTGACTGCCAAACAAAAATCTTGGCCCGATAAGTAATTTATATGTAATATAATCAGTAATCGTAAGAAATATAGACACTTTGGTGTATATATATATATGTTCCGTTAAACCCCTAATAGTAACAAACATTTACTATAGTTTCTAACAGGGATGTGGAATAAATCATTAACAATATCTTAAAGGGGTAACTGCCCTTTTTAAGGATTTTTTGTCTATCACGCACAATCCTTATGTAAGACAAGAACACATATTTTTATTTGTATTTTTGCATTTTAACTCATAATAAATGCTAGCAAAAGTCAGCTAAAAATGGAGCCAGTGGAAGTCGCTCCATTCCGCCTATAAAGTGCTCTAAAAAACATCCAAAAACCTACATCATCCTTTTTAATTCATGCTGTTAGTACAGTATATAATGATAAATGATAAATGGGTTGTACTTGTATAGCGCTTTTCTACCTTCAAGGTATTCAAAGCGCTTTGACAGTATTATATGTAATGTATATTCACAATAAAATTTAATATTTAAGTATTTGGCTCATTTTAATTTTAAGCACCGGTACCGGTACCAACATGATTTTGAAACATTTCGGTACTTTTCTAAATAAAGGGGACCACAAAAAATTGCATTATTGGCTTTATTTGAACAAAAAATCTTACGGTACATTAAACATATGTTTCTTATTGCAAGTTTGGCCTTAAATAAAATAGTGAATATACAAGACAACTTGTCTTTTATTAGTAAGTAAGCAAACAAAGGCTACTAATTTAGCTGCTGACATATGCAGTAACATATTGTGTCATTTTCCAGTCTATTATTTTGTCAAAATTATTAAGGACAAGTGGTAGAAAATGAATTATTAATCTATTTGTTCATTTATTGTTAATATCTGCTTACTTTCTATTTTAACATGTTCTATCTACACTTCTGTTAAATGTAATAATCACTTATTCTTCTGTTGTTTGATACTTTACATTAGTTTTGGATGATACCACAAATTTGGGTATCAATCCGATACCAAGTCGTTACAGGATCATACATTGGTCATATTCAAAGTCCTCATGTGTCATGGAACATATTTCCTGAGTTTATAAACATCCATCCATCCATTTTCTACCGCTTGTCCCTTTTGGGGTTGCGGGGGGTGCTGGAGCATATCTCAGCTGCATTCGGGCAGAAGGCGGGGTACACCCTGGACAAGTCGCCACCTCATTGCAGGGCCAACACAGATAGACAGACAACATTCACACTCACATTCACACACTAGCGCCAATTTAGTGTTGCCAATCAACCTATCCCCAGGTGCATGTTTTTTAGAGGTGGCAAGTTTATAAACATAATATAAAAAGAAAAAAAAAGAAAAGAAGATGTTGTGATGCCAAAAAATATCGACGTAATCATAGTAGTATTGTCTAGATACGCTACTGTACTTGGTATCATTACAGTGGATGTTAGGTGTAGATCCACTAATGGCGTTTGTTTACATTTTGACGCCGGTGAGCTACGGTGCGTAGTGAAGCATGTTTAGCTATTCCTCGTCCTGCAGGGATGATACTTGTAAGAAACATACTTTATTTGTCGCCATGGAGGCGAGGATTAATTATTTAGAAGTCGCTAAAACACTGCTGACTGGGGCTGGACTTTAACTGCTAGCTAGCTAGCCATGTCTTAAAGCACCTCTTCCTGAGGGTGTTTCAGTGTTATAACTTCACCTTTATCGTCAGTTTTTAAGCCAAAATGCGTCCGTTCTACCTTTTCTGTCTACACACTGTGTCTGCTTGTAAGTACTCCGTCATGTAAGAATGCTTGTCTGGACTGGAGCCTGCAGTGCCTCAGACTGGAAGTCTCTGCTGAGAGTGGTGAGGACGGCGGAAAAAGATCGTCAGGACTCCTCCTCCTCCTATCCGGGAAATCGCAAAAAGACGCTGCCTGACCAGGGCTCACAAAATCTGTAGAGACTCCTCCCACCCCCACCAATGACTGTTTTCACTGCTGGACTCTAGAAAGAGGTTCCGCAGCCTCCGTAACAGAACCTCCAGGTTCTGTAACAGCTTTTTCCCTCAGGCCATCACTCTTGAACGCATCATAATAAATCCCTCAACCCCCCCCCCCAAAAACACATTAACTTGCTGGAATATAAAAACAATATAACATACATCCATAAACGTGGATGCATATGAAAAAGTGCAATATATTTATCTGTACAGTAATCTATTTATTTATATCTGCAACTTATTGCTCTTTTATCCTGCACTACAATTAGCTAATGCAACGAAATTGCGTTCCTATCTGTACTGTAAAGTTCCAATTTGAATGACAATAAAAGGAAGTCGAAGTCTAAGTCTCTAAGTCTAAGTAAACCAGCAATGACGTGACAACGACAGGGGCGCGGGGGTGTGGGGTACCAATGATTGTCACACACACACTAGAATTTGTCCTCTGCATTTGACCCATCCCCTTGTTTACCCCCTGGGAGGTGAGGGGAGCAGTGGGCAGCAGCGGTGGCTGCGCCCGGGAATAATTTTTGGTGATTTAACCCCCAATTCCAACCCTTGTTGCTGAGTGCCAAGCAGGGAGGTAATGGGTCCCATTTTTACAGTCTTTGGTATGACTCGGCCGGGGTTTGATATCACAACCTACCGATCTCAGGGCGGACACTCTAACCACAAAGCCACTGATGGGTGGTGGACCGGTATTTTTCAGAGGCGGTATAGTACCAAATATGATGAATTAGTATTGCGGTACTACACTGATACCGGTATACTGCATAACCCTAGTGCACTCCAATTAGCAGCATTCTTAGCCACCTCATAAATGCCGTATTCTTACAAATTAGAATGCATAAAAAAAGAAAAACAAATGTTCTTATCTTACATAAGGATTGTGATCGATAGGCAACATTCTAATAAGTGCAGTTCTCCTTTAAATTCAAGCAAAATTAAATTAATTTGTCATTAATTTAAAAAAAATAAACATGTTTTTGAAGTAGATCAGCAAAACTAAGCCAATGGAAAATAACAACAACACAATAACAGTGCTTTCAAATCTATTAAATCTTCTGACTTAGTAGCATGTTACGTATTATTAGATAAGAAATAATGATTCTGTGTTAGCATGTTAGCTTGGTGGGTTGAAGCTGAGTTGTGCAGGCTTCCTGCTGCAGCTCTGCCCTTCAGCTCAAGGACGCCATGATGCTGCTGGCTTCCATTTCTGTGACAGCATCCTCTGCCTTGAACAGGCGTGCTGTTTACCCTCCCACCAAACACAACCATACGCGTATGACATAAACATTAAATAAAACGTCGACGTAATGTGACTGTGTTGGAAAGACTAGAGTGGAAATGAACTTGCGACAGCACGTACTAGCTAAGGGATGTGTACACGTCCATTCAAACCTCACGTCAAGTGCTAAGCCGAACATATCATGGTTAATAAATACCGCACAACCATTGGCCATATAACGCGTTAACAAACATCGTTTGCATATGTTTGTTTTATTTACTTACGGTTAGAAGGAGCTGGGAATCAGCTCTGTGGCCTGTCAAGAGCCGAGGATGCTGGATGCTGCGGGCTAGGGATGTGCGTGTCGATCCTGTGGTATCGATATATCGATACTCACACGCTACTCATTTGGCATCACTTTTCTGAAAAAAGTATCGATATAAACCAAAAAACGGCGTGTGGGGGGTGCAAGCATCACTTTCAGATGTTTTTGATGACTTACTTAACTTACTATGTGCTGGGACACCCCTGTACCTGGCAGAGTATAGAGCTGGCCCAGTCACGTGACAGGAGACAGCGAATGAGCGTCGTCAACGTGCAACACACACACAGCCAGCCGACAGCGATGCAGCCAGGCATATCCAGTGTTGTCCAATTGTTGACTTAAAACAGGCATTGTTTTTTTTTTTAGTAATGTTTACTGAATATTTTTGTTTAAATGATTATCCTAAATTCAAATAATTTCCACACAGGGGAATTTACTGTTAGTTGAAAATTGCTTGAGTATTTAAAACAAGATAAGAAAGAGATACAATTTGGAGATTCTTCATCTTTGCATTACAGTTTTATTTTTTTCCAAGAAAATCTTGAATATATGATTGAATGTGATTTTGGTTTTAATCTAGAACATGATTTCTTACATTTCGAAAACATTAGCCTATTTCATATTGCATTAATTGCTAATTATATCACAAACTTTAAAAAATAACTGCAGCTTCTTGCAATTCGGATTTGACTGTTGATTGGAAAGCCCTAATATTTAATTATTATTATTATATATAATATACAGTTATTATTATATATAATATTTAATTTATTTTTCATATTTATGTTATTTATTTTAATTTTACTTTTATTATATATTGACAATAACAAATGTGGTATAAATGGTCTGTATTTGTCTTGTGATTTGTCTTAAATAATAACAATAGTAATAATATTTTTGACTGACAAAAAATTGCCAATAAGATATTATTGGTATCGGTATCGGTATTGGTATCGATGAAAATGCAAGAAAAAGTATCGGTGTCGTATCGAATCCTAAAAGTGTGGTATCGCCCATCCCTACTGCGGGCCGTTAAGGTCCGTCAGGTTAAATACAGTCCACCGGAAATACAAAGTCTGTACACAAAAATAAAAGCATATTGGTCAAAAATATTTAATACTGCGGGTTTAATGCAATTTATTGTATTTATTTGTATTACCGTCCCCATTTTAAGTAAGTTTTATTTTAGCCAGGACGTAGTTAAAATGATGGTCACACTTTAGAACATATTGTAAGTAACAAATACTTAATTTAGAGTTGTTTGGACACTAGGGGAACATTGATTGATTTATTGAGACTTTTATTAGTAGGTTGCACAGTGAAGTACATATTCCGTACAAATTACCACTAAATGATAACACCCGAATAAGTTTTTCAACTTGTTTAAGTCGGGGTCCACTTAAATTGATTCATGATACAGATATATACTATCAGATATATATTATCATCATAATACAGTCATCACACAAGATAATCACATTGAATTATTTACATTATTTACAATCCGGGGTGTGTGGGAGGGGGGGGGGGTTGTGTTTGGTTGTTATCATCAGTCATCAACAATTGAGAACAGAGAAATGGGGGCGGCGTGGCGAAGTTGGTAGAGTGGCCGTGCCAGCAATCGGAGGGTTGCTGGTTACTGGGGTTCAATCCCCACCTTCTACCATCCTAGTCACGTCCGTTGTGTCCTTGGGCAAGACACTTCGCCCTTGCTCCTGATGGCTGGTTAGCGCCTTGCATGGCAGCTCCCGCCATCAGTGTGTGAATGTATGTGTGAATGGGTGAATGTGGAAATAGTGTCAAAGCGCTTTGAGTACCTTGAAGGTAGAAAAGCGCTATACAAGTATAACCCATTTAAATGGATATTGGAACAGTGTAGGTTTAATTTGGTAGGATATGGACAGCAAGTAGAGGGCATAGAAAGAGAGAGAGAGAGAGAGAGAGAGAGAGAGAGAGAGAGAGAGAGAGAGAGAGAGAGAGAGAGAGAGAGAGAGAGAGAGAGAGAGAGAGAGAGAGAGAGAGAGAGAGAGAGAGAGAGAGAGAGAGAGAGAGATCAGAAGGCATAAGAAAAAGTATCTGCATTTGATTGTTTACATTTGATTATTAACAATCTGGGGAGGGTGTTAGTTTAGGGTTGTAGCTGCCTGGAGGTGAACTTTTATTGCGGTTTTGAAGGAGGATAGAGATGCCCTTTCTTTTATACCTGTTGGGAGCGCATTCCATATTGATGTGGCATAGAAAGAGAATGAGTTAAGACCTAAGACCCATATAAGGGTTAGGGCAGTGGTTCTTAACCTGGGTCCGATCGAACCCTATGGGTTCGGTGAGTCTGCCTCAGGGGTTCCGCGGAGGTCCAGACACACCCAAAACTTCTCCCTATCGCCGTATTATGGATACCCTCAAACAATGTTCCCTCTAAAAGTGGAGCACATGTGAGAACACCTGTCCCAAACCTGACTAAATAACAAATTACATGTTTTATTATAATAATCAAATGACAGCTGTCATTTCAATTAGATTATTTTCTAATATAAGTGTTTTGGCCCACTTACAATGACAATAACAAAAAATGTTGTTTTTCGTGAGCTGTGTACTAGTATTGTATGTCTGGGTGGAAAACGAAGAAAAGGAACAGACTTTGCTGTGAAAATTAATAAATAATTTTACTTTATCATTTAAAATGACATGAGAGTGACACTTACCAAAGTGAAGCCACGCATATCTGAACTGGTCTCTCAAAGGCAACAGCAGAAGTCACATTGATTTGCAGGTGTGTAATTTGTTGTGAGTTCATGCACTGTGTTGGTTTTGTTCTTTGAACAAGGTGATGTTCATGCACAGTTCATTTTGTGCACCAGTAAAAAAAATAATATAACTTTGCCTTGAATTTGAAAAAAACAAACATTTTATTTTTCACTAAAAAAGGGTTCGGTGAATGTGCATATGAAACTGGTGGGGTTCGGTATCTCCAAAAAGGTTAAGAACCACTGGGTTAGGGTTTGGGTTAGGGTTACTAATAAGCAATAATTCTGAGGTTATTGAGGGAAGACTCTTAGTTAATGGCTTACTGGTTGTATAATAAGGCCATAATAAGGCATTAACAAGTACTTAATAATGACTAATTAAGAGTCAATATGTTACTAATTTGCATGTTAATAAGCAACAAATTAATGGTGAATATGTTCCCCATACTAAAGTGTTCTCAAAATGATTAATAGACCCACCTGATTAAAGGGGCTGTTTGCAACATTTACACAGAAGCTATGAAGGTGTGACGATCTGTCACTTCATTTCTGTTTGTGCTTTCTTGTTTTGTGTTTATTTCCTTTCAGTGCTCTTATTTTGTTTCCATTTCCTGCTTGTCCGCTGAGCGCTGTTTTTCCCCTCACCTGCTGTTGATTGGCAGCCGGTCCACACCGGCTGCCAATCAGCATGTTTCTATTTATGCCTGTCTCGCGCGCTCCTCAGTGCTCGAAGATTGATTTATGTTTGTAGAACCTACATGCACGACTGCTTACTTCTGTTTAATGATAATAAAATCCTCTTACCTGATCACCGCTCTCCTGGTTCCTGCATCTTGGGGTCACTACAACTGCAGCCATGCGACTTCGCAACAGAAGGCATTAACTTTCCAATGTATTTTAAGCGGTATAGCTACAGAAAAATGTGTATAACTGTATACGTACAGTACGTGCATAACATGTGCACGCGCATTTGCTTTGGGTTTGCTTTGTCAGCTAACGATAACGTTTTGGATAGTTAATGTTAGCTATTCTCGAAGGTATATTTTATCATAGCAACAACTTGACTGCAAATTATTTAAAGCTTCTCTTACACTGTTTTTCTATGTGTGAATGTGTTCCTAGCGCGTACGTGCACGTTGACGAGACAGGGTGAGTGATTGCTGTAAACACCAGCAACTGTTATGTAAAAGAAAAGGGGTAGGATTAAATAAGCTCTGCTTCTTCCTACTCCTTTTCGAACATGTTGAAAATAGAAACTGGAAATTGTGATGTATCATGTTGTATGCTTGCATGTTCGAAATAGACTCAAACTCAAACTCAAACACCAGTAATTTTTTTTGTCTTACATAAATTTATTGTAATTGTGAAAAAATATAAACAGTTTATGTTCTGTTGAAACACTAATGGTAACATAAGCTAGCCAGTGGTGTTCCTGTTGTGTTTTTGGTTTAAAAATGTAACTGTGAACAATTTGTAAACAGTGGAGGTTAAAGGGGAATTATCATAAGAAAACTAATTTTCTTACCTCTTGGTACCTGTTTTTGTCTATTTGGGATCCGCAAAGGTCCCCAAAGTTTGGATTCAAACGATGGAGGCATGGTGGAGATATTTATACTACGTCATACTTCCTCGAACTGAGCCGTTTGGAATTTGCGCAATTTGTGACGTGTTTCCCAATTGTGACGTCAATGGATATCTCCGTATATGGTAAAGTTTTACCGAAAGAGCTTTGCGCGAGTGCGCCATTGTAGTCCAACGCTGTGTCAATAAGCTTATTTTTCTCAATCCTCCTGTTGTGGGGCAGACTGGCTCGTACAGTCACATGCATCCTCTGCTGTTGCCCTTTCTGATAGAAAGTAGCATATAGTTCAAACTTCTATCTCTTAGGAGACTTGATAGGGAAGTGCTAAAAACTACATCATGGCTGGCAGGGAGATGACACTGTCAAAGTGGAGGCACATAAATAAGACCGCTCCCAAAACTGCACATCAGACTGTCAGAAAGCAGCTTGAAGATGGTCTGTAAAACATAATCTATGCAACATTTGTACCAAATAACCACCATTACAACTTATGTAGACCACAAGGAAGTGTCTTAAATGTAGAAAAAAAATCATATTATGACCCTTTTAAATAAATAAATCAATCAAAAGAATTTGGAGGAGACCATTAGTCAGCGCAAACGCAGGGCAGGAGATAATAAGCCACAGTCAATATGAAATCATGCTAACAACAATGGTAAAAATAATCATCATAAAACAAAAATAAAAGGATATTTCTCCTAGACATTTTTGTGTGGTGTTTGCATATTTTTCCTCGAGTTCTACTGGTCCTCCCAGAGTCCAAAATAAGCACAGTATGTTAGGTCAACTCGGTTTTTCTCAAAAAGTGGTGTGACCACTGGGCGCAGTGCATTGCCGTACTAGAATATGACAAAGCATATGTTGCGCTTGGCTTCACCGGGACTACTGCGGGAAACGAGGAAAGGCTGGAGTGTTGTATTAATATAATGTTAATAAGGACAAAACGTTATGCAGAGGTGTACTTATAACAACTATATATGGACATGACACTATATATAGTAGCGGTGGAGAGTGCGGGGGGGGGTGGAATACTTTTTTCTTCCTGGGGGCGGGGAATAACAAAAAATACTTGAGAAGCACTTGGTTAACTGAATACTAAACTGGCTCTAGGCCCTAAATGTAAAAACTTAAGGCACTTGCACAACTGGCACATACTGTAACTAACTTTCAGGAGATTCAGCTGTGCCATCTGTGTCATTGTGTGAATAACTGCATGAATGAATGAAGGAATGAGTCCAGAACTACACCAAAGTCAGCTGGTGATAAGTGCACAGAGAACAGGAACACAACAATTAGAACGTCTGCATGTTTTTGCCCCATAAATAATCAGTCAAGAGTTGCATTTTGGTTGTACGGAACTGATAATACCTTACATTCCTATTCTTAATGCACGGGCTTACCTGGGCTGAAGCCCAGGGGCCCCACTCAATCAGGGGCCCCCGATTTTGACGGCGGAATGCATTGATTGGTGTTCATAGCCGTATTCTCTCTCTCTCTCTCGCTCTGTCTTTCTCTCTCGTGGTTTTTTTCCCTACTGCTCTGAGAGGTGCTCGAACCCACATCGCCTGTGTGAGAGACTAGCGTACTACTACTTAGCTAAAAGCGCTGACTGTCTCCCAGATAGCCAGCATTTTACTTAAAGTTGACTGTCTTCTACCACACTCGCACTGAGGTGCACGTCCACGTCGCAAATATGTAATTATGAACAAAATTATTTTTAGAATGAGTGATATTTTTGAATTGTTGTGGTTCCGTAGCGTAAAATCCATCCAGCCAACCATTTTCTACCGCTTGTCCGAGGTCTCAGCTGTATTTGGACGGAAAGCGGGGTACACCCTGGACAAGTCGCCACCTCATCACAGGGCCAACACAGATAGACAGACAACATTCACACTCACATTCCCACGCTAGGGCCAATTTAGTGTTGCCAATCAACCTATAAATCCTGATTCTTTTTTTTTTTTTCAAACTGTGTTTTCGGACGGGGTGTTTGGTGGTGTTGAGGTTGGGGGGGGGTCAAAACCCCCTCAGCCCCGACCCCCTCTTAGGCTACTAGGCCCTAAGCATGTGTGTACACATTTCAACTAATCTCCAACCATGCTGATGGGACCCAACGACCACAAGGGGTATGTTTGTGAATCACTGAAGGGCTGGACCTCCATAACCTAAGGTGGAGTCTTATTTTCCTGCTGTGAATGTGTGTGGGAGGGGTAAAGGGAGGGGTTTGATGACAGGAGGAGAGGGAGAGGCGAATGGAAAAAAGGGAGAGTGGCAAGAGAGAGAGAGAAAACACTGCTGGTTGTAGCTTGACATAAGGGTTTCTCTGCCTGGTGAGGCATTCACAGCCCAGCGCTCATGTGGTAACATCCAGCTTTGCTTGGCACCACCTTCGAAGTGGCCTGTAGAGATCTGACAGAGAGAGCATTTATCCCTGAGACACGCAAGAGCCTTTACCAGTACAAGAGTAGCAGGTGAGCAAGCAGACAGTAACTAACTTAACACTTTCAACTTCACTGACATGGCAGCAATGGAAGCACTGGAGTGTTCAAGTGCTCAGCTGGAGCCACAATCCCTCACTGAGATCTCAGACGACGAGCTTCACATCCCACCGTCGGAAGATGAAGATGATGGCCTGACCGCAGCAAGAAAAGGTCTGACCAACATGGCTAATGAAGAAGAGGCTGCCAAAGACAACAACGATTATCAGGTCAACGGGGTGGTCGTGCTGTCTTTGCTCGACAAGATAATCGGCGCTGTGGACCAAATCCAGCAGACCCAGAGCGGGCTGGAGGCCCGGCAGCAGGAGATGGAGAACTCGGTGAGCAACATCCAGAGCGAGCTCACCAAGCTGTCCAAGAGCCACAGCACCACATCCAACAGCGTCAATAAGATGATGGAGAAGGTGAACAAGGTGAGCGCCAACGTCAAGACCGTGCGAGCCAACCTGGAGAAGCAAGGGGGACAAATCAAGAAGCTGGAGAACAACGAGGCCGAGCTGCTAAAAAGGCGCAACTTTAAAGTCATGCTCTACCAGGTGGGTGAGAGATGATTGGCATGCATCACTTTGGAAGGTTGGAGTGGATGGGATGAATGTGACATAACAATTTACTGTACTTAGCCCCTGTGGACTTTAAGGGTGTGGTTAGAGGTTATCTTGCTGGCAAATGTTCAAGTAACAGGCGGTGCTGTCTCACATCACTGCTGTATCACGAACAATGAAACACTCATACTTTTTGAGAAGTCTGAACTATATTTTACATGAATTTAATTATCCACTTTAACACTTGTTTTCTATATATATGTGTAGTTTCTTCCAACATATCTCATGTCAATATAAAGTCACACACCTAAATATAAATACTAATACTACTACTTCCAATAGTAAAAAATATATGCAAAAAATGTGGAACATGTTTGCAAACCATACACTGGAAAAAATGCCCCTCTTAAAAGAGTAAAACAATTTTTTTGCTTGTAATGAGCAAAAACACCTGCCAATGGAATAAGTACATCACTGTAAGGTTTCTTGAAATAAAACATTACATTTATGCTTTAACACAGGGGTCGGGAACCTTTTTGGCTGAGAGAGCCATGAAAGTCAAATATTTTAAAATGTATTTTCGTGAGAGCCATATTATATTTTTTAACACTGAATACAACTGAATGCGTGCATTTTTAAGTAAGACCAACATTTTTAGAGTGTAATAAGTCTCTTATTATTTTTAATAACATTGTTATTCTGAAGCTAACCAATAATAAATAAAATACTTCTTACCATTAATGCGACTTCTTGAACAGGTGCGGTAGGAAATGGATGAATGGATTAAAATGCATGAGAATGTTTTATATTTTGAAAGTTATTTTTAACACTCTGATTATCAGCAGAATTATTCATTACTTATCATGTTAAGCAATGTCAGCTAAGATTTATCTGAGAGCCAGATGCAGTCATCAAAAGAGCCACATCTGACTCGAGAGCCATAGGTTCCCTACCCCTGCTTTAACAGCTTAAAAGTGATCTTGAAATGACCAATTAAAACTTGTTATTACCTATACTTACTCGTATTGGGAAGTTGTGTGTCTTATAACAAACTTGGGATGCTCAAAAGTAGTTTGTTTTTCCTCAGAAGACACCGTTTTTATGTCTTACTGAGAAATTACTATTCAGGGGAATGTGACTTGTGTTATGTTTGTTTCGATATTTTGACTAGAAATTTGAAATATATACTTGGTGAGATTGTGATTTTTTTTTCCAGTGTATTAGATTGTACCCTCCAGGAGCATAACACAATTAAAAATGAACAAGATTATAAATTTTCCAGTCAAGTTGTTCTACCCCAAAGTTATCCAACCACGCCGTTAGAAGCCTTGCTTTATGGACTGGGGGTGCGAGAAGCATAGAAATATATTCCTGTATATATATTAACTTGGTAAGATTAAGAATTCAAATCCCCCCCCCTCTAGCCTTGGTTATTTTCTAAATGCCAAATTCTTAAATTGCTCAAAGGTTATTAATGTAAAAAAAAAAAAGTTTATCGTGTTAATTTTTATTTATTTTTTAAACATTTCCAGAAATATCAATAGCACCCCAAATCAACGCTTTCTTTTCACCACGATGCATACTTTCATTCTGTTCATATCCATAACGTAGTCAACTTGGATGTGGTTTTGGGTTCTAGCTGTTGCCACACCTCAACCTACTCTACACTTGCTCATACTTGGAATGCACTCCAGGTGCCTTGCAGATATTTCCCTTGCATATCGCACGACGGCTAGATCTGAAGCAGACACACCTTCACATGTGGGACCGCTCACTGGTTTGTTAAAGCCCATACATAATATGTTTTGCAAGTTAACTCGCTTTTCCCTTTTGTCAAACATCGATGGAAAACACCACAACTGTGTTCAAGTTCTTTTTTAATAGTAAAAGAGAAGAAGTGGTAGGCAAATATTGTATTTGAAAAGAAAGAGGTTTTTTTTTTTTTTACTTCAAGGGGAGTTCAGGGGAGACCTGCTTCTTTTTTTAGCCTGTGAGGCAGCAGTGTGATATGTAATGGCTTGCAGCTTTTTGCACAGTGGCGCAAGAACATTCAGAGTTTCCACCCTTAACTCAGACAGCATGTCTTGGGCCGACCGCCCTCTCTGTTTCTTTCATCATCTGTGCTGTTGCTCAAATGAGAGCTCCATTTTAGGAAGTCCAGACTGTGTAAACTCTGACATATTTATCAAATGCACTGGGGTCTCTTAGCTTTGTCCAACACAAGATTTGAAAGACGGTGTGGAAGAGAAGGTCTTAAAGGGGAACTGCACTTTTTGGGGGGAGTTTTGTCTATCATTCACAATTCTTTTGTGAGACAAGCACACACATAATTGTTTTACTTTTACATTATCTCGCTTGCAAATAAACGCTAGCAAAAGTCACCTAACTGAGCCAATGAGATTCACTCTATCCTGCCTATAAATTGCTCTAAAAAAACATCTAAAAGTCTCCATCAGCGTTTATATACTGTACATGCTTTAAGTATATATGTAATGTAGTAACAGCTACATTAATAATAACATGTAGAAAATACATATTTTGGTCATTTTAAGCATATGATTGCGCATTAAAGGCCTACTGAAACCCACTACTACCGACCACGCACTCTGATAGTTTATATATCAATGATGAAATCTTAACATTGCAACACATGCCAATATGGCCGGGTTAACTTATAAAGTGCAATTTTAAATTTCCCGCGAAACTTCCGGTTGAAAACGTCTATGTATGATGACGTATGCGTGTGACGTCAATGGTTGAAACGGAAGTATCCAATACAAAAAGCTCTGTTTTCATCGCAAAATTCCACAGTATTCTGGACATCTGCGTTGGTGAATCTTTTGCAATTTGTTTAATGAACAATGAAGACTGCAAAGAAGAAAGTTGTAGGTGGGATCGGTTTATTAGCGGCTGACTGCAGCAACACAACCAGGAGGACTTTGACTTGGATAGCAGACGCGCTATCCGACGCTAGCCGCCAACCACACCGATGATTGGGTGAAGTCCTTCGTCGCTCCGACGATCGCTGGAACGCAGGTGAGCACGGGTGTTGATGAGCAGATGAGGGCTGGCTGGCGTAGGTGGATAGCTAATGTTTTTAGCATAGCTCTGTGAGGTCCCATAGCTAAGTTAGCTTCAATGCCGTCGTTAGCAACAGCATTGTTAAGCTTCGCCAGGCTGGAAAGCATTAACCGTGTAGTTACAGGTCCATGGTTTAATAGTATTGTTGATTTTCTGTCTATCCTTCCAGTCAGGGGTTTATTTATTTTGTTTCTATCTGCAGTTAAGCCCGATGCTGTCACGTTAGCTCCGTAGCTAAAGCCGATGTATTGTCGTGGACATAAAAGTCACTGTGAATGTCCATTTCGCGTTCTCGACTCTCATTTTCAAGAGGATATAGTATCCGAGGTGGTTTAAAATACAAATCCGTGATCCACAATAGAAAAAGGAGAAAGTGTGGAATCCAATGAGCCCTTGTACCTAAGTTACGGTCAGAGTGAAAAAAGATACGTCCTGCACTGCACGCTAGTCCTTCACTCTCACGTTCCTCATCCACAAATCTTTCATCCTCGCTCAAATTAATGGGTTAATCATCGCTTTCCCGGTCCGAATCGCTCTCGCTGCTGGTGTAAACAATGGGGAAATGTGAGGAGCCTTTCAACCTGCGACGTCACGCTACTTCCGGTACAGGCAAGGCTTTTTTATCAGCGACCAAAAGTTGCGAACTTTATCGTCGATGTTCTCTACTAAATCCTTTCAGCAAAAATATGGCAATATCGCGAAATGATCAAGTATGACACATAGAATTGATCTGCTATCCCCGTTTAAATTTAAAAAAATTATTTCAGTAGGCCTTTAATTTCATCACAACGTTCGCTATTTCCTTCAACAACAACAACTACTACTACTAATCATTGCAGACTTCATGAGAAACTACTACTTTGGTATAAATGATGACCCAGAACCTTATATTTTTGAGATTAAGGTAGATGATAAGTAGGTTCAACAAGTAGCAGTATTGCTAAGTGTTGAACACAAAATAAAAACTACAAACATAATAAAACAATCACTTACTGTACAACGTCTGCTGTCAGTGGGATGTTAACCTACGGGATGTTCATATCTTCCCGCATAGATAACGAAATCATAATCCTCATGCAGCTATAAAAAACAAAAACAAAAAAAATCATCCAGATCTCGCAATCTTCGGGTCAAAGTTGAATGTAAAAGTTGACCAACTTTTCGGTTTCGTTTTTCTACTAATCAAGCTAGAAACATAATTTAAAAATAACTTTTACTAACTTAGAGGCGATGCAGAAGCTCACCGACTCAATATGTCAATAGCTGCATAAGCTCGTTACCTCTCTCTGATCACAGCGCCGCTCAAAGTAGTTCCTCTGCATTTGCGCTTATATTGCTGACACTTGGTTATTATGCAGGTCACGACATGTAAATGGAGTATAGTTTGGGGTTTTTGGATGTTTTTTTAGAGGGCTTCATGGGCGCAATAGATTTGTCCATATGTGCATTGTTAGTCACCTCCTTTTTTCCGTATTTTACAAATTAGAAGGCGTGAAAAAAACCCAACATATAAGCGTTCTTGTCTTACATAGGGATTGTAAATGATGGGCACAATTTAGAAAAGAACTGCAGATCCCCTTTAAGTTAGAGGGTCTTAATTTCACTGTGTCAAATCTAGTGGCCACTCATGCATACAGTGTGACTCCTATAGTATTTCTGCACGTGGCTGCCAACACGTCATGTCTTCAAATGTATCCTCCTTTAAAGTGTTTAAAAAAACTATTTGATGTATTCCTACAGCAGCACTCAATGTAAACAACATACTGTAACTATTATTTATTATTTATATTGTTTTTTTTGTTGCCATGTCAAGATAACTTCTTCACCATACTTTTTAACAAGCAATATATTTTCCTAATCAAGGAGCAGGGTGTTCATGATTTGTATGATTTTTTATTGTTCTGGCTGTTTGAAAATGCACCAAATCGAAGCATTTAGGTCTTCCATTGTTTCACATACACTATATTGCCAAAAGTATTGGGGTTGGGGGCGGGGGGCGTGGTTGGGGGCGTGGTTATTTACAGCTAGAATTCAGCAACTCGAGTATTTCATATATATATATATATATATATATATATATATATATATATATATATATATATATATATATATATATATATATTATATATATATATATATATATATATATATATATATATATATGAAATACTTGACTTTCAGTGAATTCTAGCTATATACACTACCGTTCAAAAGTTTGGGGTCACCCAAACAATTTTGTGGAATAGCCTTCATTTCTAAGAACAAGAATAGACTGTCGAGTTTCAGATGAAAGTTCTCTTTTTCTGGCCATTTTGAGCGTTTAATTGACCCCACAAATGTGATGCTCCAGAAACTTAATCTGCTGAAATGAAGGTCAGTTTTGTAGCTTCTGTAATGAGCTAAACTGTTTTCAGATGTGTGAACATGATTGCACAAGGGTTTTCTAATCATCAATTAGCCTTCTGAGCCAATGAGCAAACACATTGTACCATTAGAACACTGGAGTGATAGTTGTTGGAAATGGGCCTCTATACACCTATGTAGATATTGCACCAAAAACCAGACATTTGCAGCCAGAATAGTCATTTACCACATTAGCAGAGTATTTCTTTAAAGTCATTGAAAAGTACAGTGTTTTCCTTCAAAAATAAGGACATTTCAATGTGACCCCAAACTTTTGAACGGTAGTATATATATATATATATATATATATATATATATATATATATATATATATATATATATATATATATATATATATATATTTATTTTATTTACATAAAAGAAATACTTGAATTTCAGTGTTCCGGTGGCTATCCATTAGATGGCAGTATTGTCCTGTTTAACTTCTCCGTTCATGATGAGTATATCATTTCGGCCACCGTGTTCAATGGAGAAGTCTGTTCTACATATTTACAGGCAACATACACCTTCCCCTTCGAACTGTCCTGGATGAACTGAAATTCTTGTTTCCATTCGTTTGAATTCGTTAGGCAAGCTGTTTATATTGTGGAAAGCGGACGTGAGAACAGGCTGTCCCCACTCAGTCTCAGGTCCGCATTGAGCTGGAGGGGGCGTGGCCTTCAGCTCCGGCTGAATACCGGGAGTTTGTCGGGAGAAAATCTCTGCCGGGAGGTTGTCGGGAGAGGCGCTGAATACCGGGATTCTCCCGCTAAAAACGGGAGGGTTGGCAAGTATGCTTCTCGACCAACATCAGTGTGTGACGTCACCAATGCGCTTTTGGAAGAATGGTGGAAAATTCCTATAAACACACTCCGCAACCTTGTGGACAGCCTTCCCAGAAGAGTTGAAGCTGTAATGGCTGCAAAAGGTGGACCCACATCATATTGAACCCTATGGGTTAGGAATGGGATGGCACTTTAAGTTCATATGTGAGTCAAGACAGGTGGCCAAATACTTTTGGCAATATAGTGTATGTCGTTTGTGTAGAAGATAGACAATGTTTGGGCTCAGTATTGACCCCTGTGGTATACCGCAAACTATGTTCGTTAAGTAGTTCAAATCCACCTTCCTGATACTATACTGTTCTAATTTGTTGATTGATTAAGATATACAATATATAAACTCTATCTGCGCACTGCTTGTGATATAGCATTGGTCATGTCGTTCAGTTTTTTTAATTTGTGCTTGGCACTTTTAAAATGAGTTTTTAGGTAATAAAAACAATGACATACAAACACTATGCAGTTACTGGTGGATCAGTATGGTTGAGGTGGTTGTATATAATACATGCTGTATCCAGATATTGTCAGTGGGAGCAAGCAAATATTGTCTCCCTGTTAGAATGAGTATCTTTCTTCTTCTGGGAGTGATTTGCTTCGTTTAAGTACAATTCCAAGACAATTCCAAGATTTACTCCCTCACATCTGTCTTCAGTTCGCTGCCAGAGAGAACAGTTCAATGTACTTACTGTACTGACCTCCCACGCTGTGTGCGATCTACAGAGACACATTTTAATAAATTACATGTGGATTAAAGTCATGCTCCTTATCACATTCATAACTAGAATGGTACCCGGGAAAGCAGTAGTAGCAGCAGCACGAAAAAACTAATAATATAAAACACAGTTCATACCAAGTCTGTGGGAAGGTATAGTAAAAAAGGAGTAAAGTTGGCCGTAGGTAACAGGACTTGGAGACTGGAGAAGAAAAGCAATCCTAACAATCCTGAGGACCGTCCAACAATTCGAGGGTTGTCAAGGGATACTGAAGAAACAATCAGGCATCTTTTCCACTGCAACCGCAGTGCTTAAGATGGGCACTAATTGCCAAAAGGCTGCAGCTGTGACTTTTACCACTTTTTGCAGCGAGTTGGGGCATTTGGGGAGGAAGCACAAAGCAGAAAGACAGGGTGGCACCAACTACACAATAAAATACAGGAAGAGACAGGAGAAACTTGTGTGGAAAAAAAAAGTGATTTCTAACTGCTCTTCCTAAATTCGTTACAAAGTATTCCAGTTGCAACTGTCGTATGCCAAAATTCAGTAATGGAACACATTTTTCAGTACAAAATGTACTCTTTTTTTTTTGTCCAAATGCAGCACAGTAGATCGATTAATGTTCGTATTATTGGAGTAAATGAGAAATGGTCTTAATTATCCTTAATTGGGCATAGCAGCAGCATACCGTGAGGTCATATAATGGAACCTGCCTGGTCCAGCTCCTACCTCCAATCCGCCCAGGGCTCAAACCTGAGAGTTGATGGCACTTGGCATTGTGGTAAAACCCGGGCTGTCAGCCTGATGTCCAGCACAAGTTCTTAAGGTGTTTGAGAGTGAGGTTTGCAAACTGCCATGGCCACACTGGCTAGCGTGTGTTACATATAGCCTGGGTAGGCCTAATTATAGGTAGGCCTTGCAAAAACAAAGTCCCATTTTACACTGGAAACCTCCACAGTGTAATTTGTATTTCAAAACCTATTTTCCCATTGCACAATATAGACTACTTACTTCCTGCACATGGAATATTCTTGATTATCATACAAGTGTAAAAATGACTGTAGGCCTGTTTCAAATGTCAAAATTAATTACAATTGCTTAACGGTAGAAAATGGATGGATGGATGGACCCTTTGGATGGATGGATGGACCCTTGCTTCCCTGAGCCTGGGAAATGAGTCTTTTCACATAAGACTAAACTGGCTGACTTGAAGTGTATGTTGCAACGTCCTTCTAACAATAATGAGAACGGGACAAGCGGTAGAAAATGGATGGATGGATGGAGAATAGTTTACTTAACAGAGACGTGTGTACTACTTTCCATACATTCCATAAGTTCCATTTCTGTAATACAAAACCACAAAAAGGCAAAGTAAAAGAGATACATGTGTACTTTATATTTTAGATGCTCAGTCGATGTGTATTTTCCATTCACGTTTTGTGTAACTTTTGATGCAATTTTGGTCAAATTCCAAACTGCATTTAGTGCACAATTGTCCCCTTTGTCCTGCATTTCTGCTCAACTGCGATGCTCCATCGGGATAATGCCTCCACCTTTCTCCCAAATATTTTTGTGCACAAGACCGATTCTGTCCAGTGGAATCTGATGGAAGCTGAGGGAATAAAATTGATAAACTGTGAAAGTTTGTGTGAAAAGGTGGAGAGTGTGATTCACTACTTGAGGAGTGCATGGGCGTGTTTTGATGGAGATGAAGAGAGCATATTTAGACAGCTGATTCATTGCTCTGGCAGCCATTGTTCTGTGTGCAAAGCTCCTCTTCATGTGTTCCACTTCTCTCTGTTCTTCCTTCTCGACGTCTCCCCCCAGCTGGATAATTCACTCCACATCTTTCTGCCTCGCCCTACCCTACCCTATTTTACCTTGTCCACTATCCCAATTCCTGCATTCCTTCTACTCCCCTCATGTTAGATTACTCACATTTTATATGACGCAGGGCAATAGTGAAAGGGGGGCTGTGGGGGACTTGAACCTGCACCAGCGTGCAAGTTAGATACTGTATGTGAAGCAATCAATGTCCCATGCTTCTGTCATCTTGTCACATTTCATTGTCCAGTTTCAACATGAATCTCCAAATTGTGGGTTTTTTTCTTCGTGTTTATTTATCTTTAAAGACCAGTTTAAAAAACAACAACTTTGCATTTCCCATAGGTGGGAGCAGTGTTGGGCGGTAGTTCGCTACATGTAATGACGCTATGTAGCTTAATTACATTTAAAGTAAAAAAAAGTTAAAGTACCCATGTTTGTCACAAACAAACTAGGTGTGGCAAAATTATTTTCTACATTTGACCCATCACCCTTGATCACCCCCTGGGAGGTGAGGGGAGCAGTGAGCAGCAGCGGTGGCCGCGCCCGCAAATCATTTTTGGTGATTTAACCCCCAATTCCAACCCTTGATGCTGAGTGCCAAGCAGGGAGGTAAAGGGTGCCATGTAACAAAGTAGCTTACATCAGAGCTACAAATTACAAAGAAGGAAAATTAACTGCTATTCCAGTTGGGTCAAAAAAAATACGGGAATAGTCCATGATGATTGATTGGTTTGCAAATGATGATTCAAGATTGGCTGAGGTCGGGGTGAAACATTACAGAATGGCCAATCAGAGGCAAGATAAGGCGGGTCATTGAAACCAGGAAGCAATATCATAACAGACACCAGCACATGTCACATGACGAGGGAATCAGAGACAGAGGGACACTTCAAGCTGACAACTCTAAAAAAAAAAAAGAACCATACTTGAAAATGGCAGAAGTTAAAGGTAAAGTTAAAGTTCCAATGATTGTCACACACACACTAGGTGTGGTGAAATTTGTCCTCTGCATTTGACCCATCCCCATGTTCACCCCCTGGGAAGTGAGGGGAGCAGTGAGCAGCAGCGTGGGCCGCGCTCGGGAATCATTTGGTGATTTAACCCCCTATTCCAACCTTTGATGCTGAGTGCCAAGCAGGAAGGCACTGGGTCCCATTTTTTGTAGGCTTTGGTATGACATGATTTGAACTCACAACTTCCCAGTCTCAGGGCGGACACTCTAACCACGAGGCCACTGAGCTGGTTAGAAGAATTCTCTGTGTAAATTTTTCCTTTAGGAACCCCACACAAATGTGTCTCCTTGGCCATATTTAGACACATTCATGCGTTTAGTGAAAACAAGGCCAAAACCTTTGTTTTTAATTGTGTACTCGATAAGCCAACATCCAAACTGCTCTCTTCATCTAAGACGTCCAACACAAATTTAGAAACACACATTAAGGTGCGTTGAGTGCATGAAAAGTTTTACTGCACATAACCATTACCAACTGTTCCCAAACAACACACAGGACATTGTAGTTGTTTTTTTTATCAAGTTCTTGAAAGCTTATATTTACTGTAGGCAGAGAAAATAAATAACATTGTAGGGGTGGCCCAAAGAAAAGGCAAACCAAAACAAATAGATACAGTGTGGTGTAGGGACCCCTAGAGGGAGTTGTGGGTTGTCCCCCAGCTAACTGACAGATAGTTAATAGACCCTTTCTGGGTCCATTCTGTTCCATTTGTACACTCCAAGTTACATTCACGTTGATATTATACACATGGGCCCATAGATAGAAATGCCATTAAATGGGGGTCAATAGCTTAATGCATGTCAAACAGGGGGTCCTTGAAATTAAAATGCGTGATGTTAATCACTGCTAGAGCCGTGGGGGTTCCGTGGAGCTAATGAGTGCTAATTTAATATGTAGTGTTGATACTTTTGCCATGTAGCTTGTAGTGTAGCTTGTTACCATTCTCTGGGGATAGCTTCTTCTGTATGCCACATTTATCCAGAGTAACTAGTAACTTATCTCACTACGTTATCCAAGTAGCTTGCCCATCACTGGGTGGGAATATGATATGTGATATTTGGACAGTAGTGTGCCATCAGGGCCAGCAAGGCCTTCTCTGCTGGCCTAACATCACCAAAAATCATGATCATATTTAAATATACAATACTTTTTTTTATTTACTTTCCCTAAATATCCAAAAGTATTCATATTCTCTTCATGTCATATTATGCTCGTTCCAGTCCTGTTGTTTTTAGTTTTAGTTTGTATCCAATCAGAATTCAGCTAGTTTATGTTGCCATGCTGTAAGAAATCTGCCAGACGCCTTCAAAATCAGCAATGCTGGCGTCCGTGCATTTTAATCGAACGGACACATACAGTGATAGACAGTTGCAATAGCCAATCAGATCACAAGTTGTTGTCATTAAGGCCTTCTAGATGACCTCACGTTGAACGGGACATTTACGTGTCCTGTGATTGGATACTCACCGGGACCGTTAGTGGATGAATTAGAGAACACATAGAGTTGAGAGACAGTTGCGATAGCCAATCAGATCACAAGTTGTTGACAGTAGCTGTTCTGTTACAACTAAAAGTTGCAAACTCTTGTTGTTAAAGTGTGTCATGCTTGTCATTTAATTAACATTGTTACATGTGTATTTGTCACCATCATGTGGTTAGGGCAGTTAATATATTTTTGAGAAGTGTGTACTTCGAATCAAACTTTGCTGACCGGAAGTTGCATAAGCCAAGCAGAGACATTTTACGGTATATGTTTTAATTGCTGATGCGTTTTAATTGATTTTTAAATGCGCCAGAAAATAACCCGTTTTGTATACTGTTGATGTGGTTCAATGCCCAGTAGGGTGTAAATGCGTTCCTGTATAGTATTTCTCCAGCAATGATCATGTGGTGACATCAATGATGGTATTTCAAGAAGTAATCATTGAAGTCGGAGATCACTGAAGGCCTAAGTGGGAAACGCACGGCCCGCCACTGTATTTGGAGTACTGGCAACCGGTCCTAGGTGTACCCCACCTAACACCCAAAGTCGGCTAAATTAGGCCCCATCCATGACCCAGGTTAACAGTTAAGTAAACATGTTAAGTTGGAGATAATGAATGAATGAATGATAGATTAATTTATAGTTTTATTTTGGATTTGGTTTTTATGTTCACATCTCTTGGCCAGCATTTATCGCCATTTATACTGGTTCTTTGCCAACGTGAGGCAGACGCGTCCAGGACGGTAACAACAAAGCAATACTACTACAGTATGAAATACAATATCTATAAACCAACATGTTGAGATTATTTCTCTGAAAAATATTGGAACAAAAATATTTTTTTTCAAATCACTGCTGAATCTGACTGCGCACCGTTCCACTTGCCCCAAAATAATGTTTTTACTTTCCCTTTATCTATTGACCTTATACAGAGCATTTTGCCTCTCGCAAAGTACACATTTCATCGACAGCCTGCGAGGTATCATCTAAAATGTATTACGAGCAGCCCTGTGTCCTCTCACACAGGTTGATCCAGGCCCATATATGGCCATCACATAGCCTCAAATGCTGGGGGCTAACTTTACAAGCCAGATTGTGTGAAATGTCAACTAAGATCGGAACTTTTTTTTACATTTTTTTTTTTATCTGCAGTGTTTCTGTAATGGTTGGGGTGAGAGGATAAAAAACAGAGCAGGGTATCAGAGTTTGGAGACAAAGTAAGAGACAGAGTTGTCTAAAAATAGCACGTGATTGTGAGAAGGAAAGAGCTTTTAGAATGTGTTCTTGTTCCTTCCTTCATGAACATCCGATACATGGGCAAAAAGACTAGTGTTGACATCGATAACACAACATTGGATTGTTTGTATAAAACACTTCCCGAGTCTATTATAAGGTAGTACTATGATAGTATTCAGGTGTCTGTGTGTGCAACTTTAGTATTTTAATGTGTGTTGTGTTGTCTTACTTTGAAATTATGACGTCATACCGACAAATCTAACAGTATTGAAAATATAGCTCTGATCCGCTAAAAATAAAAATAAAATGGAGTGAAGTGAGATTACCCGTACTGTACTGTCGGTGGGTTAAGGTGAACAAGCGTGCCTTTTTTCAAGACAGACTCAAAAAACGGCTTATAAAAGTGAAAAATTCACACCAAAGCATATGCAATATATATTATCTAGACTACAAAGAAGTGTGTAAAATGTAGATCAAAATCTTCTACATTCTAACTCGAAATGAAATGTAAAATAAACGCTTACAGCGTAGCCAAAGGGAGGTCCTCTATTCCGCCCATAAAACCCAATAAATAAATAAAATCCAAAAAGCGCCAACAATACTCCATTTACATTTCGTGACTTGAATATTAACCGAATATTAGTGATATTGTTATTATAAGCGCTAACTCAGACAAACTATTTATAGCGGCGCCGTGATCACTAGCTTGTGTGGCTCTGTTGACATCATTGGCTGGTGAGCTGCTCTCTCGCCTTGGTGCAAGTGAAAGTTTAATCTAGATCATAAATCATACCTCTCACCTGGATAGTAGAAGGATGAGGTCATAATCCAAAAAGTTGGTACACTTTGACAGCCAATTTAGAACCGGAAATGCCAAGAAAAACACGAAAAGACGCTTGGTTCCACCCCTCAACCCCCCTTTCATCGCAAGGATTATGAGTCATTCTTCATCTAAACGTGACTATAGCAAGATCCTATCAGTCGGCATGCTAATGACAGCAGACATTGTACAGTGACAGATGTTTTAAAATCGCTTAAAATGATCAAAATACCTAAATATTAAATGTTATTATAAATGTGCACATTACTACATTACATATATACTTACATCATGTATTTAAAACCTTAATGGAGGTGTTTGGATGTTTTTTAAGGGCTTTATTGGCAGAATAGAGCCACTCCAAAAGGCTCTATTGTAAGTAGACTTTTGATCGCATTTATTTACTAGTCAGAATGCATTAAAAAAAACAAAAAAACATATGTGTTCTTGTCTTACATAAGGATTGTAAATGACAGGCAAAATTCCAAAAAAAGTGCAGTTCCCCTTTGATGAAATGCACGTCTTTATTATGTAGACGTAATGCATTTGACTTTGGTTTTTTTGGAGTCTGTATGTATTTTATTTATGCACTGCCTGGCCATACCAGGTCACTACCTAGATTGAACAAATAGTTAAACTATTTCCTGTGGGCAGTTCAGCTGGCATCAATTTATTTACACTAAACTGATGCAGTAAGTAGCTTTTCATTAGTTGGAAGTCGTGTGATCATCATGTTTCATCGTGTGGTTGTGGAAATTGTGTTTCAGTTTCAGCAGCTAAGGTCAAGCATTTGAAAACATCTAAGGAGATTGCTAAAACGATAAAAAATCTGTCTAAAAACTGTTAATCATTAAAAAGTAGAAGAGATCCGAAACTACCGTCATTCATACAAATTATTGGTTGAAAATGAAATGTTGCAACATTGGTAATAAACCTTAGAAATTAACAGTGACATACCAAAAAAACTTGGTAGTCATGTGTCAATTAGTTTAGCATGTTTGTGTGATATTCTTCCCATGATTTTTCCAGATGAAGCAGAATTTCTTTCACTGTTCCACCGAGGGAACAGTCTAGACCACAGGTGTCCAACTCAAGGACCGGGGGCCACATATGGCACGCCACATCTTTTTATGTGGGCCACGAACGCTTGGAAATAATATGCGTCAATAAAGTACTTTATTTTTATTAACTAAATGTATTTGTCTTTTCTATTTTGACAGAAAATTATTTATGGACTGCATGAAACTGCGTACCTTTATGAACTTGTATAATATCCAAAAATGCAACAAATATTATATTATCATAATTACCAAACCTTTTTTTTTTGTCAGAATAAAAATAAAACACTTAAACATCTGCTTCAAAGCAAGTTATCCATCAAATTGTACAGTGTAAAAATGACAATAGATTTTAAGATAAAATTTACACTGGTTTTTACTTGGAGTTTGCGGATCGATACTGAACTATTGATACCGATCCGATACCAGATCTTTATGCTCTAATGTCTATCCTCAAATCAAAATATCAATACTTTTGATACTTTAGTTCAGGGGTGTCCAAATTTTTTTCACTTTGACTGAAAAGTCAAAGTATGCGGGGGCATATTGATATTTTTTCATTTAAAAAAAAAAATGCTAAAAACAGATACTGTGTCAGCTTTGTATTATAGGTGACTAAATATATTATTATGAAAGAATAATTATAAAATTTCAGCTTTTTCACATTACATACCGAATTTTTGTTGCTCTTTTTTTCTTACAGTTTAAAAAAAAATGTCCTCATGTAAGTATAGAATAAAACTAATCATATTAACAACACGATTGTTCAACTGCATAACCGAGTGTGCCAAAAATAATTTTTGAGCAAAAATTCAGTTAAGTTATACATTTAACAGTGTTTATTATGGTTGTTGTAATTTAAAAAAATAATTCATAGGTTAGAGTTATTTTATAACTAAATAAACTTTGTTTATATTTTAAGTATATTTTATTTTTATTTTGAGAGCTTCTAATATTTTAGATCAGGGGTGTCTAAAGTTTTTTCACTGAAATGCCAAGTATGGGGGGCATTTTGATATTTTTTTTAATTTAAAAAGAAATGCTAAAAATAGATATATTTAAAAACACAACTTTGTGTATAGGTGACTAGCTATATTATTATTATTATTAGTTTAAAAATGTCAACTTTTTCTCATTACATTCAACATTTTTGTCATATTTTCTTACATTTTTACTGTGATAAATATGTTATCATTTGAAAATACACAACTTTTAAAATTTTAGCAGACACGTTAGGTATATTTGCACAAACTATCGGTATTGGATCAATATCGCCGATACCTGCCTGAATTTTACGTGGTATCGGATCAGAAAGAAAATCAGTTTATAAAAAAAAAAGTTTTTACAGCATAATACTTTAACTTGAAAAAAAACCTCTTGCTGTTGAGATGCTGTTTTTTTGCCATGAAATCTACTGTTGTTGTTTGTATGGTGTACCACTACAACTACTACTACTGCTAAAAAAAATTGATACCAGAGTTTTTTCCACAGTAAAAAACTGGCAGCTTATTTGGCAGAATAAAAAAAACCCATTGGTATTGTAAAAACGCTGTAGATTTTACAGTAAAAAAAAACTGACAACTGAGTTGTCAGTGATTTACATAAAAAAACAGGGGTACTGTTTTTCCATTCAATATGTTGTAAAAAAAAACCTATAATTTACAGTAAAATTCTGGTAACTGAGTTGCTGGTTTTTTAATGTAAAATCTACAGCTTTTTTTTTTTTTTACCGTGTACTTAAAATAAATATATCGGTCTATAATAATCAAATCCGTGGGCAAATTCACATATCATTCGCTGTTACAAGCGGCCCTCTGAGGGCAGCCATAACGGCGACGTGGCCAGGGGCGGATTAAGAAATTTTGGCCCCCTGGGCCTGACATGGTCTTGGCCCCTCAACCCCCCGCGCGTGTGGGCGCACACACACGCACGCACTATGCAAGAAATACTGTATACTGTGAACAGACATGCACACTGTACTGTACAGAAGAGTGCACATACTGCACACACACTATTAGGTATACCACACAGACACTGACAAGCACAGGTTTCACACAGACACAGGGGGAGGGGATAAATGGCCTAAAAATAAACATTTTTGAAAATGATTACGCCCACTTCAGTGATGGTGCATTGGGTCATTTGAGAGATATTATGTATTGGAAGTTGGTAGCTATCATGAAATAAACCCCCCAACCCACCCAAAAAACTAAATCGGACATGATTTTTGCCCCCTTTTCCTCCCTTCTATCATTAAAAATAAAATAATATCTTAGGAAAACACATTGGCATAACGGCAGCTGTGCAGCAAATTGAGGCTCAAAGTCTGTATCTATTTGTGGTTAAGCTTGAGGAGAAGGAGAAAGGTAAAATGATAACATGCATCGGAGAGCACCACAAAGAAAGGTGTAGGCCAGTTCATGGTACAAGGGCTGCATGCAGGTCAAGATAGCCCATTTCCAAGAATGCTATAGTGGCTGGACAGGCACTGGACATGTCCTGAACTCAGTGTCAGACGTGGCTGCCGAATACTTGGATGAAGTGAAGCAGCTGACAGATCTCATGCTGCCCCATCTGAAGACTGTCCTGGCCAGGCAGAGGATGGATGAGGAGACCTTCCCAATGGACCCTGTCAGTGAACAGGCTAGTAACATTGATGGCACCCCTGTGCACAACATTGGGATGGAGAGACAATGTGGCAAGGTGGACTACAAACTGAAGAAGTTGGGCACACTGAACGCAGTCAATAGGTCAATAATTTTACAGAAGAGCCAGGAGCTTCAGAGGTTTCAAGGCAGCAGCACAAGCAAAAAGGGAGGTTGAACTCAACTGGAGTAAATTCATGAAGGCAAAATTCGAGAGTAGGGCAGATGAGAAACAAGAGATGGCTCAAAGAAAGGAGAGTAAGAGACTAGACATGCTGGACACACTGAAATCTTTTGATGGCCCCTTCACGATAGTGGGGAAGTTGAAAAGTTCCTTGTGGATGAAAGTCTGCACAAGAATGCAAAGCTGCAGAGAATGAAGCTTGAGGTTCAGTTTGCCAGAGAAAGCACCAAGCTTCTGCCTAAAGTCAATCCTATCTTCACAATCCAGGTGACACTTCCCAGAAATGGCAAAAGTGCAATTCTCCAAGTCATAATGGATACTTAGAATTTTATGGTGGTGGTAAGTATTCATGAAAACAGGTAGCCTAACATTAGTGAATGGGTGAATTCTGGAAATAACCTAAAAATCTTACACAGTGCACCTTTAAGCAAGGGGTTTCTTTCGTGCTTTCAATTTTGCAAAATCATCCACCACATCATTGAAGTCCAACTCTCTTGTCAGCTCACTCTCAATTGCCATTAGAGATAACGCATTTAATCTTTTCTGAGTCATTCTTGTGCGCAGCTCATTTTTTACTCTTGACAAAAGAGAGAATGAGCGTTCTCCCTCACAGTTACTGACCGGTAGAGTGAGAAAAATCTGTAGCGCAATGTATGTATTAGGAAACGTAGGCTGTAGTCCAAAATGTATTATTGTTTTGAGCAGTCCTGAAGGGGTCCTCTCCTCATCAGTGTTGTTGAGCTGTATAAAAGATTTGAACTGTATAAGCTCCTGTCCAAGACTTTCATTGAGGTCAGATGGGTATGATTCAGTGAGAATCTTGGCCTTGTGAAGGACTGAAGCATTGGACTCTGTATCCAAAGAGAAAAGGACACTGAACAAATTGTTCAGATGTTTGTAGGCCTCCAGACGGTGATTAAGGCTTGAACTCAGTTGATCAATAGAGGCAATAAATGTCTCTATTTGAAACAGTTGCCTTCCCTCAAGCACAACATCTGGGGATGCTGATTCATCAGCAAACTTTTTACGTTTCCTCGTCCGTTCAGCCCTGTAAGATGGGGTGCCACCCAACATGTTTAAGGCTTTCTGCTCAAAATGATCAAATAGATCTCTTTGGGAGAGAACAAAGGTGCGCAGAGATTCCAGCAATCTAACTGCTGTACCAAGGTCCATGTCTGCTTTTTGAAGTTGCAGACTTGTGGCCTGAAATCTGGACAGAACAGTGTCCCAAAAGCCTGCCATGAAGGCCATCTCAAGTGAATCCAGCTTCCGCACTAGACTGTCAGCTTCAGTTCGTGTGTCTCGTTTCTCTGTGTCATCAGTGGAAATAACCTGTAGTGCTGCTTTTATTTTACTGTAGTTCTGCCACAGTGCTTTGGTAGATTCTGCACGGCAACTCCAACGCGTGTTGGATAAAGCTTTAAGTGTGAGATCTATGTTGGAATTGCCAAATACCCTGTCCCATCGGTGTGTGGATGCCAGAGGTGGGACCAAGTCATTGCTTTGCAAGTCACAAGTAAGTCTCAAGTCTTTGCCCTCAAGTCTCGAGTCAAGTCCCGAGTCAAGACAGGCAAGTCCCGAGTCAAGTCCAAAGTCAAGACTAGAAAGTCTCAAGTCAAGTCCCAAGTCCTGCATTTTGAGTTTCGAGTCCTTTCAAGTCCTTTTAACCACAGACTAATATTTTTACACAGATTGTGTATGCTTTTAAAACGCTGTATTTATTTATTAAAACAAGTGCATTTGAAATTGCAGGAAAAAAAATGGTGCTGACATTGCAATTCATAATAGCACTATTAACCAGTCATTTTAATAGTTTAAACAATTTTAAACATTTAACTCATTCCTTTACAGAATAAACACATTTGCAAAAACAAACATTAACATACTATTGGTTGTATTTTATGAAAATAACATTACCACAAAGTTGAGAAGGAGCAAAGATCTTCAATATTTGTATGTGAGAATCACAAATAAATCTTCTGGGGGAGGATGACACCCCTACAGGGGTTTGGTTTACAAACTTTCAGCCCCACCTAAAACAAAATTCACCAGCCGCCACTGATTATGATGCATTCTCATTTTAGGCAAAGTATAAGACAATACTTTCTTAACAGTATAATTGTAACCAGGAATAAGTCTTCAAGTAACAATATTCAAATACTAACATTGTTGGGTAAAACAGCATTTGGTTTTATTCTGAATCCAGTGAAACAGATTGGTGGTTTTAGCTGATATAAAGACTTTCAGGTGTTTATATATGTTTAAGTATTTGGCAGACGCTTTTATCCAAAGCGACATACATAAAAAATAGATATAAAACAATCACTGTAAACATGATCATTTAAGGGAAGAATGTAATACAAAATATCAATACAAAGTGTCAAGACAGAATAAACTCTCTGCTGCTGCAGCAACAGAGTTACAGTCTATAGGTCCCTAAAATATATAGATATCTAATGTATTCATACATTGTTCATGTAGGATATACGCATGTATATATAACCTAATCATATTGTTTCTTCAACTTAAAAATAGCTGACCGTTTTTTTCCCCCTTCTCTGGGATTATATTCCCAGTTTTGATCTCGGACGTCTGGTCATTTATAGCGTATAAGAATATTATATTACTGTTAAGCAAACTATGAATAATAAAAACGCCAAAACATGTGTCCGTTATCATAGCTACACGTATGACAAAAAAACGCGTGAAAATCAGTGGTATTCAGTGAGGTAAGATGAATTAAATTTGCTGACAGTTCATTGCTCCTGCCAAATGAATTGCACGGAGTGGAGCGGATCACCACTCCAAGATGGCGGCCCCGCGTCTCGTCTGCGCCAGTAGGCAGTAGCGCTCAATGTTGCGTACCCTTATAAGATGTCTATGGTTATAGCGTTAGCAGTGAGTTTACAGCCTCACTGATTTAACTACACAGCAAATAAAAGTCATGTTACTTAGCCAATAAACGTTAGCTTACATTCAAAACTTACCCTTCTTTGTGCAACTTCAAATGTCGAACGAAGTTGGAAGTTGTTGCGTCTCCGTCTGTAATATTCGAACTGCGTGATTTGCATACGGCAATTCGTTTTTTGTTGACCAAGTCGTAGTTTTTATACCCGAACGAAACCAACTTTGGTATAATTGTTTCTCACTGCTGCATTGTTTGACAACTCATGTTCGGTGGTTGTCCTGCAATTTGATTGGATGAGAGCTGTGTGATGAAAACAATGTAGATCTAATTTGATTGGCTGTTGTACTGAGAACACACACGCTGACACGCAGCACACACGCTTATAGACACAGACGTATAAAATGAAAGATACGGAGCGCTCTCAAATAACTTTTTAAGCTTTAGGTTTTGGGGAAAGTAGCAAGTCATGTCAAGTCAAAAGGCTCAAGTCCAAGTGAAGTCACAAGTCATTGATGTTAAAGTCTAAGTCGAGTTGCAAGTCTCTTTACATTTTGTCAAGTCGAGTCTAAAGTCATCAAATTCATGACTCGAGTCTGACTCGAGTCCAAGTCATGTGACTCGAGTCCACACCTCTGGTGGATGCAGTTGTGAAGTTGTAAATAGACTGAATCAAGTCAAAATACTTAGAGACTTCATTTCCACATCTGTCAATGCTGTTGACTCCCACCAAATTCAAAGAGTGAGCTGCACATGGAATATAGTGTATTAATGGGTTGCTTTTCTTTAAGTGAGCCTGCAACCCATTATACCTCCCTGACATGTTGCTGGCATTATCATAAGCCTGCCCCCTGCAATTTGACAGCTCTAACCCTAGATTTTCCAACACAGACATGACACAGTTAGCCAAACTTTCACCTGTATGGCTAGTAATGGGCTCAAAACCCACAAAGCGTTCAACAACACTGCCCTCTTTGCTAACAAAACGGAATATGAATGTCAATTGGTCCACATGAGATAAATCTGGGGTTGAATCCACAATGATAGAGTAGTATTTGCTTGCTTGCAGTTCATCTGCTATAGCCTGTTTGGTTTTTGCACCCATCAATTCAATGAATTCCTCACAAATGGTGGAGGACAGATATGAGGTATTACCTCGACCCATCTGCCCAAACTTTCTGATGTGATCCTTTAGAAAGGGATCAAATTCAGCCAGGACCTCCAGAATACCAAGGTAGTTCCCATTGAGAGGAGACCCTAACGATTCATTTTTACCCCTAAATGCAAGGCCCCTTTCTGCAAGGAATTTAATGACTGCAACAACTCTTTGTAACACCTGCCTCCAATAGCTGCTCTCTGCCTGAAACTGTTTGAACAGGTCTGCATCAACTGTGGCACCTTTGGCGCGGTTCAAGACTGCTTGCATGCAGGTTATGTGCTCAGCACTTCGCTCATGTTCACCAAATCTTTCTGAGTGTTTCCAATCACAATAGCCTGTCACAAAAGAATGCGTTTTTGGGGAAAACAGTTTGCATGCAAAGCAGTAAACATTACCAGTAGAGGGAGAGTACATCAGCCACTCTCTTTGTACTCGTTGTCCATTGGGCAAGTGTGAAGTAAAATGTTCATTGTTTAGGCATCGGGTTTTGCCTCCTAGCCCACTGTTCCTCACAGAAGCTGGATAATGGCTGTGACGGTTGTGAAATGATTTTGCACCTCTTTGAATAAGAACTTCCTTCATTGACTCAGTGAGGGTCTCAGCCCATTTAGCGGGATCACTAGGTAGAGTTGTCACTGTAGATGGTGTTGAAGAAAGATTCAGCTCATTTTCTATGCTGTCCAGAGGTGCAGTGACCTCACATTCATCCGAGCAACTGGCTACTGCTGAATTGGTTGAATCATAAGCATCAGAAGCATTTGGTTCAGTGTCTACACTTGTAGTGGTCTCAGGATCTTGGGAGCTACATGCTAGCTCAGGTGCATTGCTAACCTTAGCTGAATTTGCAGTAGCATTTATAGAATTGCTTTCAGCAGATGTCTTTGTACTGAAGAAGCTGGAGATATTTGGAACACTCTCAAGTAAAACTGATTCCTTTTTTTTCTTTTCTTGCTGAATTTTTTTTCTAGCTCCTCCACTTAAACGTTTATGATCCATATTTCCCTTCTTTCTTTGCACATTGGCTCTTTGCCTATCACAACAGATAAACCAACTATGTGTGTGTGTGTGTGTGTGTGTGTGTGTGTGTGTGTGTGTGTGTGTGTGTGTGTGTGTGTGTGTGTGTGTGTGTGTGTGTGTGTGTGTGTGTGTGTGTGTGTGTGTGTGTGTGTGTGTGTGTGTGAGTTTGTTTGTGTGTTTATGATCGGTGCTGCTTCCTTCAAGTGTGTGAGGTGATTTAGAAAACTAGCAACCCAGCATCAACACTCCAAAGCAGAGAATAACAGCTTACTAGCATAGACAATTGAGAGCAGAGAATCAACTGATTCGTCTGATAGACAGCAGGAGAGCAGAGTGGTCAGTGATGATCGAATCAAGAAAATGTCTAAATGGCAAGGGAACAGACTGATTTGTACTGAGGAGAAAGAGAGAGAGAGCCAATTACAGTGAAATATATTCCAAAAGAGCCAAGTGACTAGCTGAAGGCAGGGACAAATGCCTTGGAGTGACCAACAAGAGTGCAAAGTACCAAATGGCAAAATGTGGAAAGACCAACAGGCAGATCTGCTTTTACCTCTTATCTTCACAACCAAAAAGTTGCTAAATGATGTTTTCAGTCGCTAGCCAGGTATGGCCAAAAGACGCGAAATCTAGCGGCAAAGTCGGTCAATCACACTGACAGTGAAACAAATATTTTGAAAAGATAATAATTGTACACCTTTGTGCACTTTAGTCTTCTATCTAAATATTTTCACAAAGGACACCAAGGCAGCTTGCTAGCTATGATGGGAGCAACAATGTCTGATAGACAGCAGGAGAGCAGAGTGGTCAGTGATGATCCAATCAAGAAAATGTCTAAATGGCAAGGGAACAGACTGATTTGTACTGAGGAGAAAGAGAGAGCCAAGTACAGTTAAATATATTCCAGAGCCAAGTGACTAACTGAAGGCAAAGACAACAGCCAGATACCTTAGCAGAGACCAACAAGAATTCAAAGTACCTAATAGCAAGATGGCGAGACCAACACAATAAATTGTATTAGGATTTAATTTATTAACGTTAATCTTAACAGCCAAAAAGTTGCTGAATAATGTTTGTAGTCGCTAGCCAGGTATGCCCAAAACAAGAGTCGCTAAACCTAGCAGCAAAGTTGCTTAATTGCAACACACTCTAGGATTCAGGGGAATTAAGGATAATAAAGATATTAATTGTACAACTTTTTGTACTTTTTTTCTAGTTTTTTGAGTCGCCAGCCATGTATGGCCAAAAGTCGCTAATTGAATGCCAACGTTGCTTAATCGCCAACACACTGGGACTCACTGAAGGACTGACTGAATAAAAAAGATAATTAAGATAATTGTGTACTTTTCTCTTCTGATATTTTCTCTAAGGACCCCAAGCTATCTGCAAGCAGCAATAATGTCTGACAGACAGGAGAGCAGAGTGGTCAGTGATGAATGGCAAGGGAACAGGCTGATTTGTACTGAGGAGAAAGAGAGAGAGAGAGCCAATTACAGTGAAATATATTCCAAAAGAGCCAAGTGACTAGCTGAAGGCAGGGACAAATGCCTTGGAGTGACCAAGAAGAGTGCAAAGTACCAAATGGCAAAATGTGGGAAGACCAACAGGAAGATCTGCTTTTACCACTTATCTTCACAACCAAAAAGTCGCTAAATGATGTTTTTAGTCGCTAGCCAGGTATGGCCAAAAGACGCGAAATCTAGCGGCAAAGTCGGTCAATCACACAGTGAAACAAATAATTTTAAAAAGATAGTAATCGTACAATGTCTTGTACTTTTGTCTTCTTTCTTAATATTTCTCAAAGGACACCAAAATGTCGCTATCTGCAGGCAGCTTGCTAGCTATGATGGCAGCAACAATGTACCTTAGAGTGACTGACCAACAAGAGCTCAAAGTACCTAATGGCAAAATGTGGAGAGACAGACACAATAAATTGCATTAAGATGAAGAGAACTGTTGCTATTATTAATCTTAACATCAACCAGAAAGTCGCTAAATGTCACCAGCCAGGTATGGCCAAAAGTCGCTTAATTGGCCACACACAGTAACAGAGAAACTAACAAAAAAAAGATCATAAAGATAATAGTTGTACAACTGTGTGTACTTTTGTCTTCTTTCTAAATATTTTCCCAAAGGACACCAAAATGTTGCTATCTGCAGGCGGGAGCGTGCCTATGTTCCCCGGGTCCTATGTTCCCCGGGTCCTATGTTCCCCGGTTGTTCCTGGGTCTTTGTATGCGACCGGGGAACTTAGGACCCTTTTTCTAAAAAAGGGTCCTATGTTCCCTGCATTGTATCTGGCGAAATTGCGAAATTGTGCCCTGACCAAAACCATCCCTAAACCTAACCTGTCACAGGGCGTTGTGGAGCACTTTTTTTTGGCGAAATTGTGCCCTGACCAAAACTATCCCTAAACCTAACCTGTCACAGGGCGTTGTGGAGCACTTTTTTGGCGAAATTGTGCCCTGACCAAAACCATCCCTAAACCTAACCTGTCACAGGGCGTGCGGCAGCAGATAGAGCAACTCAAACGCGAACTTCCTTCCTTCGACAACTTAAACGCGTCTCTGTCATGCGTGTCTGCGTGCGTCTTACTTAGTCGCGCATTGGAAGCAGCGGGGAACATAGAACCCTTTTCTGGAAAAAGTGTTGTACGTTCCCCGCAGCGGGGAACATAGAACCCTTTTTTTTAAAAAGGGTCCTTAGTTCCCCGGTAGAGGGGAACATAGGACCCGGGTAACATAGGGACGGGGAACATAGGGATGACCCGCTGCAGGCAGCTTGCTAGCTATGATGGCAGCAACGATGTCTGCCAGACAGGAGAGAGTGGTCAGTGACGATCGAATCGAGAAAATGACAAAATGGGTCAAAGACCAAAAAGTTATTAACTGACAGCAGTGACAAATGTCAGACTGTAAACTTTCTCGAAAGAAAAGGACAAAATGGGAAGATGCTGATAATAACAGCAAAATGGAAAATATAAGAATTTCCAAGTAATGCTCAACTCAAGTGTGTGTGTGTGTGTGTGTGCGCGCGTTAAACTTCTTGTTGAATGATTTCAAATTATCTCTGAGTCTGAACTGAGGGAAAGGAAACCAAATTTTGAGCAGTCTCTCACGAGTTCAAAATACCAAATGAGGAGATTCTAAAAGAACAGACCGGTTTATGAAAGACTTGATGGGGGAGGGGCACAGCTAAGAATACTTGAGTGAGATTCTGTGATCCAAATTCGAGATAGAGCTTTTTGATAATGATAATTTGTCAGAGTAAGGTTGTGTAATCAAAATTTGAGAATGAGCTTTGTCAATCAATCAAGAATATTTGCATTAAGTTCTGTGATCAAAATTCAGAAACAACCTTTAATAATTGATAAAGAATATGTGAGTGAGGTTGTGTGATCCATCCAATTTGAGAATTAGCTTTGATAATAATGATTGAGAGCCTCTGGCCCTCTGTGGATCATGGCCGCGGGGCCAATTTTGCCTGGCCCCTTGGGGCCTCTGTGGGTCGTGGCCGCGGGGCCAAGTTGGCCTGGCCCCTTGGGGCCTCTGACCCTCTATGGATCGGGGCCAAGTTGGCCTGACCCCTCGGGGCCTCTGGCCCTCTATGGATCATGGCCGCGGGGCCAAGTTGGCCTGACCCCTTAGGACCTCAGGCCCTCTGTGGGTCGCGGCCGCGGGGCCAAGTTGACCTGGCCCCTTGGGGCCTCTTACCCTCTATGGATCGTGGCCGCGGGGCCAAGTTGACCTGGCCCCTTGGGGCCTCTGGCCTTCTGTGGCTCGCGGCCGCGGGGCCAAGTTGGCCTGGCCCATTGGGGCCTCTGGCCTTCTGTGGGTCGTGGCCGCGGGGCCAAGTTGGCCTGGCCCCTTGGGGCCTCTGACCGTCTATGGATCGTGGCCGCGGGGCCAAGTTGACCTGGCCCCCTGGGGCCTCTGACCCTCTATGGATCGTGGCCGCGGGGCCAAGTTGGCCTGGCCCCTTGGGGCCTCTGACCGTCTATGGATCATGGCCGCGGGGCCATGTTGGCCTGGCCCCTTGGGGCCTCTGGCCCACTGTGGGTCGCGGCCGCGGGGCCAAGTTGACCTGGCCCCTTGGGGCCTCTTACCCTCTATGGATCATGGCCGCGGGGCCAAGTTGGCCTGGCCCCTTGGGGCTTAAGATTATTATTTTTGCAAAAGTAGTTTTGCTTGGGTCGCGGCCGCGGGGCCAAGTTGGCCTGGCCCCTTGGGGCCTCTGGCCCCCTGGGCCTGGGCCCGGTAGGCCCGGTCATTAATCCACCTATGGACGTGGCCCTCAATGAAAACGAGTTTGACAGCCGTGGTCTAGACTATGATTTGGTTGTGTGTTGGATCGAAACAATCAACCCCCTCTTATACACAAATTATTCTTTCACATCTTGACCTTTCTAACAAGTCAGATGCCGATGACTCATACTCCCAAGATGTGGTTACTGTGAAACATAATCACATTTTGTCCCCTCACATGATTCTATTTTTCATACATTTTCTGATATTACATTCTCAAACGGCTTTTTATAATTCTAACCCAAAAGGAAAAGGGTGTAATAGTGTGTTTTAAGAACTTCGAAGTCAACTTTTGTTTAGTAACTTTAAAGGATCACTAAGGTAAAACAATAGTCTAGCAAGACACTTCTTGAAGTACTATAAAAAAGTACTAAAGATAATAAAATACACCCAGTTTATAATAATACATGCATATATAATGCACACAGTATGTCTTGAAATACATTTTGTGAGAGTGTGTGTGTGTGCGTGTGTGTGTGTGCGCGTGTGTGTGTGTGTTAACATGACGTTAAAGTGCATCCGGCAGTGGAGGCTCTTCTTTGGGGGGTATTGGGGCACTAGGAGGTTAACCCCTTAACCACTGTTACCCCAGGTGGCCCTTGGCAAAGGCCTAGTACCTGACTGCCCCCTAGCCAGGGATACGGCGAAGACCCGCTGCCTTGTGGGTAAGTCTAGGAAGACAAAGGCTAGGGGAGCACACCCCGAAAGAAAAGCAACGTGGTTGGCGGCACACGATAGGCGGTCCTCCAAAAAACTGGAGCTCCGGCGGCCTCCTGCAACTGTGGAAGAGTGCCGGTCGTCCTGGGTTCCCCTTGCCACCGGATCCCACCCTCTCACAGTGAAGAAGTGCTGCTGGGACATGCGCACCCCCAGTGGCACTTTAAACAAGCTCCTCTGTGCAGGTATTCATCTCTGCCTCGGTGAGACCAGCTACCGGAAATGAAACAAAGTCTGGTGGCGATGGGGTGTCTGATAACGGGAGCAGGTATGAATGCACCGGAAGCTCCTAGTCAGAACCCTGCACACCAGCGGTACAGGGCTATCTATGGTCGCTAGTAGCTGAAATTGAGTGGCAGCTGCTCTCGGCAGACCCCTGTACGCCTGAGCAGCCCTATTTAGGATTGCACTGCTCACCCCAACTGGGGAAAGGCCTAGAAAAGGTGGCCCAGACATTGCCCACTCAAAACTATCCTGGACAGACTACCGCACCTGTCGGGAATTCCACTCCGCGGTCGAAATAAAGCAAAGAAAATAATCCCTCTTAAACTGGCATCATGGAACATAAGGACACTCCTGGACACTAGCGTTACCACTGATAGACCCCAGCGCAGAACTGCACTCATTGCAGCGGAACTTAACCGCTACAATGTTGATATTGCTGCATTTAGTGAAACCAGACTCCTGGATGAAGGATCCCTGAAGGAAGAAGGGCAAGGTTACACTTTCTTCTGGAAAGGATACCCTCCAGGAGGCGAGTATCAGCACGGTGTGGGACTTGCAATAAAAAACAGCCTCCTACCAAAACTCCCAGAAGCACCGGTTGGCATAAGTGAAAGGCTCATGTCACTCAGGATCCCTCTGGCTAAGAAAAGATATGCCACCCTTCTTAGTGCCTATGCACCGACGCTACCATCAAAGGAAGAGGTTAAAGACCGCTTCTACCGGGCATTAGATGAGGCCCTCCGTCGCACACCTAAGGAGGACAAGATCTTTTTGTTGGGCGATTTCAATGCCAGAGTGGGGAAGGACAACAAGGTGTGGAGTGGTGTTATTGGCAGGCATGGCATTGGACAAGCCAATGCAAACAGCCTACGGCTGCTAAGCCTCTGTGCTGAGCATGACTTGACCATCACAAACACCATCTTCCAACTAAAAAATAAGCACAAAACATCCTGGATGCACCCACGCTCCAAACATTGGCACCTGATTGATTACACCATTGTGAGACGCTCAGACATAAAAGACGTAACACTAACTCGTGCAATGAGAGGAGCTGAGTGTTGGACCGACCACCGGCTCATCATAACCAGGCTCCGGGTGCAAGTACGCCCTCCTATCCGTCTTCAAAAGTCAGGGAAGAAGAGGCTTGACTGTACCCGGTTAGCAGATCCTATGGCTCGGGACAATCTCCGTCTCTCTCTGGCCAAAAACCTGGAAGACATCGAGCATATTCTGGAGAGTGATGACTCCATTGACGACAAATGGACCTCTATCAGCTCCAGGCTCTATGAGGCAGCATCCCAATCCATTGGCTATAAGCGCAGAAAGCATCAGGACTGGTTTGATGACAACACAGCCACAATAACCACCATGCTCAAACACATGCACACAGCACACAATGCTGTACTCAACAACCCCACTTCAGCTGTGCTCCGACAGCAATGGCAAACATCCAGAAGGGAGGTGCAGTCAAAATTGCGTGCCCTGAAGAATGAGTGGTGGATATCAAAGGCAGCTGAAATACAATCTCATGCCAACAAAAATGATATGCACAACTTTTACGATGCAATGAAAACCATCTACGGCCCAAGAAACTGCTCTGTCTCCCCGCTAAAGTCTAACGATGGTACAACCCTCATAAAAGACCAGAAGCTCATCACCAAAAGATGGGCAGAACATTTTGAAACTCTGCTAAATCAGCCCGCCCCAACAGACCCCTCAGTTCTGGAGGACCTACCTGACTACCCAACCATCCATGACCTTGACCTTCCACCAACCTTTGGAGAGGTTAAGAGTGCAATAAGGTCTCTGAAAGACAACAAGACCCCTGGTCCTGACAGCATCCCTGCAGAGATCTTCAAGCAAGGAGGCTACCTTTCCATCCGTGCCCTTTTCCTTGTCATCAGCAAAGTGTGGAAGCATGAAACTGTCCCTCAGCAGTGGAGAGATGCCAATATTATCACCATCTACAAAGGCAAGGGGGACAAGTCCCTCTGTGGCAACAGTCGTGGCATTTCACTTCTGGCTGTTGCTGGTAAAGTCTTGGCTAAAGTCATGCTACACAGGCTGGTGAACAACATCACGGAAGACCTGTTGCCGGAGTCACAATGTGGTTTCAGGAAGAACAGGAGCACTGTGGACATGGTGTTCACAACACGGCAGCTTCAGGAGAAATGTAGGGAGCAGCACCAGGACCTCTTTGTTGCTTTCATTGATCTGTCGAAGGCTTTTGACACTGTCAACAGGGAGCTTCTCTGGAATATCCTCCTGAAGTTCGGCTGCCCACAGAAGTTTGTCAACATCCTAAGGCAATTCCATGAAGGGATGATGTCACGTGTGACTATTGGCGGCCAGGAATCAGAACCCTTTAAGGTGTGCACCGGTGTACGCCAGGGATGTGTTCTTGCTCCAGTCTTGTTTAATATCTTCCTCCTGTGTGTGACACTGCTGCTTCATGAGAGGATCAAGAAGGGCAGTGGCGTTACCGTCGACTTCCGACTTGACGGGAACCTGTTTAACATCCGGAGGCGCCAAGCAGTCACAAAAGTCACACCAGTGCAAGTATTCGAACTCCAATACGCAGATGACTGCGCAGTTGTGGCCCACACACCGGAAGCGCTGCAAGCTACCCTCTCAGCCGCTGCAAGTGCTTATGGCAGACTGGGCCTCTCTGTCAACGTGGCAAAAACCGAGGTAATATGCCAGTGGGCATCCACTCCTCCACCTCATCCACCAACCTTCACCATCGACAATAAACCACTAGCAGTAGTGGACTCTTTCAAATACCTTGGCAGCTTTCTCTCTGACGATTGCAGTATCGACAGGGAGGTTCAAAACCGGATCAAGCAGGCGTTAGCATCTTTTGGCAGACTCAGGGGAAGGGTCTTCCAGAACAAAGACCTTAAGCTACATACCAAGGTAGCGGTCTATTTAGCTGTGGTCATGACGACCCTCCTCTACAGCTGTGAAGCGTGGACCCTGTACAGCCGCCACCTCAGGATGCTGGAGGCCTTCCACATCAGGTGCTTACAATGCAATATCCTGGAAGGACAGAGTCCCCCACACTGAAATACTCTGCAAGACCAACTGCACCAGTGTGGAGGCTACAGTCACCCAGCACCAACTTCGCTGGCTAGGCCACGTTATCAGGATGCCAGAAGAACGCTTACAACGCAAGGTGCTTTATGGTCAGCTTCATCTTGGTCACCGCTTGGCAGGAGGCCCAAAAAAGCGTTATAAAGATCAAATGAAGACTGTCATGAAGAAATGCGGCCTGAACCCGACCCAGCTGGAGGACACTGCAGTCCAACGTTCCACCTGGCGGCAGCTCCTCCAACAAGGAGTTCATAAGCTTGAGGAGGACCGAAGTGGTCAACGAGCCAGGAAGCGTCAAAGAAGGCATGAAGCCATTGCCACACTTGCACCCCCAGTCAGTGCCTTCACCTGCTCTGTTTGCGGCAGATCATGTGGATCACGGATTGGACTATTCAGCCACATGAGGACTCACAAAACATAGAGATGGATTGTCGTCATCGGATACGATGGACAACCTTAAGAAGTAAGAAGAAGAAGAAGTGTGTGTGTGTGTGTGTGTGTGTGTGTGTGTGTGTGTGTGTGTGTGTGTGTGTGTGTGTGTGTGTGTGTGTGTGTGTGTGTGTGCGTGTGTGTACTTTAATTACTATTACTTATATTTATAATATATATCATATATAATTGCATACATGTTCAGCTACAAAATATGTCAAATGTGTCTTCTTTTCGCATTTTTTTTATGAGTTGCTGGGTTCTGTTTTCTGTTTAGTGTTTTTCCTATATTTGCAAGAGCTTTGGAATGTGTTGTTAATTCTTGAAGGTACAGAGTGTGTTAGTCAGTTTTTCCATTTCGCCAGTCTATTAGTTGTTATTACTTCCTCCCTTGTACCTAATTCACCTATGACAAGCCACGTTCTCTGGTTTATTTTGAAGAAATTCATGTTCAGAAGTTCAAAAATAGCAGTCATAATAAAGGGCAACTGATCATAAAAATGACATAAACCATAATACCTTGCCCTTTCAAATATATAACACGGATCACTTTATCATCTCTAGGCCGACCATAATCTGATGACAATTGTATTCAATTAAATGAAAATTAGAATGTTGTGACATGTTTCAACCTTTGATTGATTGATTGAGACTTTTATTAGTAGGTTGCACAGTGAAGTACATATTCCGTACAATTGACCACTAAATGGTAACACCCGAATAAGTTTTTCAACTTGTTTAAGTCGGGGTCCACTTAAATTGATTCATGATACAGATATATACTATCATATATACTATCATCATAATACCTAACACTATTATGTTTGGTTCACAATTGGTGCAGGCAATTGCATTGTCATAACACTGTATTATTATATATGATCACCTTTAAATATATTTGCATGGTTGCATTAAAGGTTTAAATATTCAAGGAACTTTATTGTCGTATCAGCACACATAAGACTCATGAGATGGCATCTAAAATGCTATCTCGTGTGTCTCGAAGCCCCAGATTTAGCCCAATGAAAACTACAAAAACGACAGTACGTACATAATCATTTAAATGGAAAAGGGTGTAAATAGAGTAGGTTATCAATAGCAAAAGTTAAGTGTGTACCTGTAAAACAAATGACAGCCCTCTTTACATATCCAGGTAATATTTGGCTCAGTATCCTCAGAGTATTCAATTGATTGCAGCTGGACTGTTTAGTCAGTCTTGGAAGACAGTTTGCCTTTGATTAATTCATGCTAATGAAGACAAACTGAACAGTCCAGTTGTGATCGATTGAATGCCCTGAGAGTACTATGACCTGGATGAATAAGAACATCCTTAGACAATCGGGTCAGTAGTTTGATGACATAGGAGGAGGAGTCATGATTCTCAGAGCATGTAGACAGACTGAAAAGAAGGCCAAGGGAATGTTGGCATGAGTTCAAGACAGTAGTTTGTAAAAGAAAAAAGTATAGGTGGTGTATTACGCTACTTACATTCGACAGAATTTGCAGTCACTACGGCCAAACCAAAACATGGCTTCATTTGGTGGGCATGAGGGAAGTATTTATTTGACTAAATATAATTGCCAATTACTCAACCAGCATATTTGTGTTTTTAGTTCATTATATTATTGTTTGTTTTCTGGGAGAATATTGTCTTCTGAACTTCAAAAATCCAACCCCCAATCGACTTAAGGTTTGTGTGTACTAAAACACGTGCAAACTTGACAGAGTACGCAAAGCTGATCTATTAAACTAAGGGATTGCTTCTCTTGGGGCGGTATAGCTCGGTTGGTAGAGTGGCCGTGCCAGCAACTTGAGGGTTGCAGGTTCGATCCCCGCTTCCGCCATCCTAGTCACTGCCGTTGTGTCCTTGGGCAAGACACTTTACCCACCTGCTCCCAGTGCCACCCACACTGGTTTAAATGTAACTTAGATATTGGGTTTCACAATGTAAAGCGCTTTGAGTCACTTGAGAAATAGCGCTATATAAATATAATTCACTTCACTTCACTTAAAGGGGAACTGCACATCTGTGGTCCCCTCCAAGGTTTCTCATTGTAATCCCATTGGGTTGAGTTTTTTCTTGCCCTGATGTGGGATCTGAGCTGAGGATGTCGTTGGGGCCTCTGCAGCCCTTTGAGACACTCGTGATTTAGGGCTATATAAATAAACTTTGATTGGTTGATTGATTGATTGATTGATTGATTGATGGATGCATGATTTCTAATGTATTATTAACTTTCATCAACTCAAAGAGGCAAAGCAGCTGCTCACCAGCTCAGTATGTCAATAGCTAGTTAGCTAACTGTGGTATTTATTTCAAACATGCACAGTACAACAACAAATTTTTTTTAACATCTTGGCAGAGACATTTGTGCAAGGTTTGATAAAGTCGTTGCTAAAAGTAGTTCCTCTGCGTTAACTCTCATAATAACAATGTCGCTAATACTTGGTTAATATACAGATCACAACATGTTAATGGAGTATTGTTGACGGTTTTTGGATGTGTTTAAGAGGGCTTCATGGGCGGAATACCATACTCATATTAGCTGCATTGTTATCTGTGTAGTATGATCCGAATACAACAAAATAAAATGCATAAAAAAAAGAAAATGTATGCTCTTGTCTCACATAGGGATTGTGAATAATTCAAACATTTTCCAAAAAGTACAGTACCCCTTTAAGGGGCTAAATAAAACTAATTAAATTGATGAGTTTTGGTGTCTGCTGTCGTTCTCTTCTAAAGCTGTTTGTTTTTTTCATTTAGGAAACTTATTATTATAATATACTGTATCTCCTTTATGAAAAAACGCCTCGCGATATGCATTTTCTTGCATTTGGATCATTCCGGACGCATGAATGCGCTGCTGTGTTCTGAGGGTCCACCGCCTCCCTGCAGAGTGTCAGTGCGCTAAAAATAGTTTCTGTTGTCTGTAGATTGCAATTCTATATTGGAGAAAAGGTGGTACAGATTATAGATGTGTGCTGCTAGTTCAGCAACATTGCACACAAGTGGGTGAGCATAATAACACGAATGTGGAAGGAAATGAGTGTATCCATGGCCACAGCAAGAACCTCATTCAAACAGGGCGGTCTGCCCCACTTTTGCACTTGTTATCAATTATACACTCAGTCGTAATAGATCACACGCAGCACGCCCACTAATAGTAGATTCTGTTTTATAGTTTGCACATGCTGTTTAGCGCACGGGATTTGGATCTTACTAAATCAAATGGGTAAACTTGGTGGGCTGGTCACATTGGTGCACCATTTTGTGATTTGCATCAACATGTAATGAATTATGTGTCAAAAGTTTAGGCGTATATTTTCATTCAATTGGGTAAATGAACAAAAATATTGGCGAGCTAAAAAGCCTTAATACAAGGCTGTTGAGTGATATCGTCCAACAGTTTCACAGGCTAGTAGGCTGTGGACGCCGACTACGCATGCTATGCCACTGGGCTTACTAACATAAGGTACCCCCTTTGACTCAATGCCTGCCCTCACATTCTAATGGGGACTCAACATTCCTGGTGTCTTAAAGTGAAGGCCCCCTTTTAAAAGTACATAAGGCAACACAAACAAGAGTTGAGGAAACCCACTTTTTTTGTCGCAGCTTTCTAAATCTCTCCATAAATGCCAAGCTCCTTCATTGTTATTGGAAAGACTAACATCAGGTTGCCATAGGAACGGCCCCTGTCATCCATTCCTCTATATCTCCCTCTATGCCCATGTCGCTGTTAGTCCAAGCGTGGTGAAATGTACTTCATATAGACCCAGTGAGCCAGAGAGGGTGATAACCAGAGTGCTTTCCCACCAAAATCAGATTATTAAAGAATATTTAATGGCTTTATCATCTACAAAGAGTATTTTTAAACCATGAGTGAGTACTATTATAAAGGGGGGTTTGTTGACTTATAAGTTAGTTCAGTGTTTTTCAACCTTTTCTGAGCCAAGGCACATTTTTTTCATTGAAAAAATCCAGAGGCACACCACCAACAGAAAACAAACAATGAAACTCAGCAGAAAAAGTCGATCACGCAATTGTTCGATATGAATTCAAACCATAACCAACCATGCATCACTATAGCTCTTGTCTCAAAGTAGGTGTACTGTCACGACCTGTCACATCACGCTGTGACTTATTTGGAGTTTTTTGGTGTTTTCCTGTGTGTACTGTTTTAGTTCTTGTCCTGCGCTCCTATTTTGGTGTTGATTGTCATGTCATGTACGGATGTACTTTGTGGACGCCATCTGCTCCACACGCTGTAAGTCTTTGCTGTCGTCCAGCATTCTGTTTTTGTTTACTTTTCAGCCACTTCAGTTTTAGTTTGATTTTGCTTAGCCATCCCTAAGCTTCAATGCCTTTTGTTTATTTTTGGTTTAAGCATCAGATACCTTTTCACCTTCACGCTGCCTCCCGCTGTCGTCTGCATATTGTGATCATGACAAACCATGTTCCCGACATCTACAAAGCAATTAGCTAGCTGCGGCCACCTACTGATATGGAAGAGTATTACACAGTTACTCTGCCGAGCTCTTGACAGCACAGACAAAAATTACTGGTTTGCAAAAAATATTTTTGACCCAATTAGGTGAAATTACATAATTTCCCACGCCACACCAAACAATATCTCACGGTACACTAGTGTGCCGCGGCACAGTGGTTGAAAAACACTGGGTTAGTTTGCAGTTATGTAGTTATGTGAGTGCATTTGCATGTGTGTGTATGCACATGCGTGTAGTTGTGTGTTGCGTACATGAAAGTACATGATCAGAATGCCCTTTGAACCAAAGTATGCAGTAGACCCAACCTCCAGTGATCGCTGGCAATGGCAAGCTGTGTCTTGCAGCGAGGGCTGAAAGGAGCGAGAGTAAAAAAAACGCTACTCAGCTTCCCCACTTAAGCATGTCTGCAACCTTGGAAACGTTTCATGAAATCTTTATTTTGTGTTACATTCATGGATGCATAAGAACAAGGTTGCCCTGTTTAGGTCCGCAAGTGCATGCAAACTACTGTGGGGAGAAGCAACACACTGGAGGTCACCACCCTCTTCTTGGCCAGTGGCTGTAAAAATACACGAGAAGCGGAGAGAAAACAAATCTGAAGCTGTTGGGGTTAACTGGAACTGAAACACAGAAATATTTGTTATGTTGCCATGGAGCTGTGACTCCCATCTCTCTTATTCCTCGCTCATCGAATCCAGCATATTGAGCCGTCTTTCCTGCAACAGTGGCTGCAAAATGACCACAGAGGACCCGGATAACAAATGTGTCTGTGTCGGGGCGAGGACTGAAGGGCACTCATACAGATGGAAGGAAATGAAAGACAAGCAACAGCAGACAGATGTAATATAAAAGAAGAAAAAAGACACGCTACCATGCTCCAGCGCAACACCAGACCTGGTGACTCATCCCCCACGCTCCCCCCCTCGGGCAGCTGTGGCATGCCATCACTTTATATAGCAATCTCTCTCCGGTCCTATGTCACTGATTGAAGGGAACTAGTGGAAAAAAACAGAGGAATACAGAGTTCCCTCCCAAGATTTTTATGCTGTGTGTGACCATCACACTCTTTCCCATGGCCCTCACATGAGGAATGCGTTTCTCCAAAAAGCACAAACTGCCTTGCCTGGTAAGACCCATGTATAGTATGACAATAGACAATACTGTATACGGCTATTTTCACTCCAATTTTATGACATCCCAACTCTCAAAGGCAAAAATGCACATATAAGGAATGATCCTTCAGTTAAAACCTTGTGTGGTCAAATACTTGCAGGGGTGTGGAAGTGGGGGGTTAAGTGGTGATGATACGAGGCCATACTTGCCAACCCTCCCGAATTTTCCGGGAGACTCCCGAAATTCAGCGCCTCTCCAGAAAACCTCCCGGGACAAATATTCTCCCGAAAATCTCCCGATTTTCAGCCGGAGCTGGAGGCCACGCCCCCTCCAGCTCCATGCGGACCTGAGTGAGGACAGCGTATTTAGGATCTGCAAAAGTCCCGAAAATTTGACATGAAAAAAATGGAGGCATGGCGGGGATATTTATAAAACAATCTTGCCTTCCTTCATACTTCCTCAAAAAGAGCCCCATTTGTGACATTTTTCCAATTGGTGAAATCAGCGGATATCGCCATGCATGGTAAAGTTTCACCCAAAAAGCTTTCCGCGAATACGGTATTGTAGTCCAATGTTTTAGTCAATAACCTCCTTCTTTTTCTCTATCCTCCTGTTTTGAGGCAGACTGGCTCGTACATGCACATGCACATGCTGTTGCCATTTCTAATATAAAATAGCGTGTAGTTCTAATGTATATCTGTCAGTAGACTCCATATGAAAGCGCTAAAAACTGCAACATGGCTGACGAGGAGAAGACGTAGCTAAAGTAGAGCCACGTAAATACAACCGCATCCTGAATAGACGGTCACAAAGCGGCTTGAAGATGGTTTGTAATACATAATCCATGCAAAATGTTGACCAAAGAACCACCATTACATGTTATGTAGACCACAAGGAAGTGTTTTACATGTAGAACAAAAACATACTATGACCCCGTTAAGCGTTCACACGCAGCACCAGCAATTGGGAAAAAGGGTGAGGTGATAGAAAAAAGGTAAACAAATCATCAATATATCCGTGGCAGCGTAGGAGAAAGTTAGGTTTCATTTTGCATATCATTGCACATAACTGTGGCACATTCAATTAATTCCTATTAAAGTTAGAAACAAAGGTTTCACTATGGTTTTAAAGACAGTGGGGAACTTAACCCCCAGGAGATGCACTAATAATATAATCATGATAAAAATGATGTTTCATGATGAATCAATGGAAACTTTAGAAAATTTGTATGAGGCCCCAAGGATCTTATGTAATGGTGGTCCCACTCGACCTCATAGCTAGCTGGAGGTCTCGATTCATGTGTGTGTTTTGCATCTGAATCATCTACTTTATTCTTCCTTCCTGACATGATTGTTCCTTCTTTACATTTTCTTTTACATCTCTTCCTCACTTTCTCTTTCAGCTTCCTAACAGCAATTGAGCCAATCCTAATTATTTCCCCCCCCTATTTTTCAACAGTTTGACAATGCCTTATTTGTTCCTCGCTTAGATTTAGTCTTTTTTTAATTTGTCGTCTACTTTGTCAAGACATCTTATTTTAAAATGTTGGTTCGTAAACTCCTTAATTAGATGTTCCCAGAGTCTCAAGTGATTCTATGACTAATTTCAGCTTCTCCTAGACATCTGTGTCCTGGTATTTTCCCTCCAAAAAGAGAGATTGTCTTTTTTTCTTTCTTCAAAAGGCATTCCATTGTTATGCAATCGCTTTGATTGTTTTTCTGTTAGTCTGGCTTCCTTGCAGCAGTTTTTCAGTTTCCAAGCATTTGATTTACAACGGTTCAGCTTCAAACCCCAGACAATAATGCTAAAGCTGAGGGCGTCAGTAAACAATCCTATCATCCTGAGCTGTGGTCAGCACCATCCAAAACCCACTGACCAGTTAGAGCTCGGACTGGAGGGACAGTTCCCGTTGATATTGACATATTGCTTATCTTATTTGAACACATCTGCTATTTTGGCTCCATGGTTAAAAGTCTAATGTCGAGCCAAGTTTCATTTGGATCTCACTTTAATGTTGGAAATCCCAGACACAGTCAGTATGTATCCATTCACTGATTTGGTCGGATTTCTCAAATAATTCGGCTCGAAATAAGCTTTTTACAACACATGGAAACACCTTAATCTGATCGTGTTTGGCTTTTTAAAAATCCGATTTAGACATCAAGATTATGCGGTTGGAAACCAGTTTTCTCTGGCATATAGACAACAATAATTGATAGCGGAATAGTGCATTACTTCAAGACATTGATCTAATTCAGCCAAACCTCGTTGACGTTGATATTGACATTGGGGCGGCATGGCTCGGTTGCTACAGCGGCCGTTCCAGCAACTTAAGGGTTCCAGGTTCGATTCCCGCTTCCGCCATCCTAGTCACTGCCGTTGTGTCCTTGGGCAAGACACTTTACCCACCTGCTCCCAGTGCCACCCACACTGGTTTAAATGTAGCTTAGAGATGTAGATAATGGGTTTCACTATGTGAAGCGTTTTGAGTCTCCAGAGAAAAGTGCTATATAAATATAATTCACTTCATGTGTAAACCAGCATTAAAAAATATCACACGTGCAGTTAAAGCAGCACTAAGTAACTTTTCAAACTTCATAAAATATTTTCATAACTTTTGGGATGATACCAAAAACCACAAATGTTTTATGCTTTATGGCATACGTCACTCCCCCTTTCCACGTTCGTTAAATAGACGGAAAAGTCGATGCGAACGCCTACGTGCCACCACAAAACTAAAAGAAGAAGAAGAAGAACGCCTACGTGCAATTACTGCTATCATGGCAGAAAACAACAAAAGAAGGAAAAGTTTTGCCTGAGGAGACAAAAAATAAGAAAAAGGGAGGCTACCTTGATAAAAAGACAGTCAAGATCAACATTGGCCCGGCTTTCACTCGCTGGCGTGAGCTCAAAGACGAGGAGGGATTTCAGACCGATGCTGCCTCGGCTCTGTTCCTGCTAAAATAGTAAGTACCTTTCGATGCTCAAATCAAAATGATGATGCTAATGTTAGCTATCGGAAATGTGCGTGGTAGCAATAAATAACCACCAGCTTGATAGTTTGCAGTTCCACACTGACACCACCATTCACACAACAACCTCAAAAGTACTGTATAAAGAAAAACAAGGCAATGACTGCAAACCCCAAATATAAAGTTTGAGTAAAATTTGTAAGTTCCTACTGTGGAAAGATCAGTCATACTGAATCATTGTGGTATTATCGTTTAAGTTTGACGCTATATGTGCTAGTCCTTAAAGGCCTATTGAAATGATTTTTTTTTATTTAAACGGGAATAGCAGATCCATTCTATGTGTCATACTTGATCATTTCGCGATATTGCCATATTTTTGCTGAAAGGATTTAGTAGAGAAAATCGACAATAAAGTTCGCAACTTTTGCTCGCTGATAAAAAAAAGCCTTGCCTGTACCGGAAGTAGCGTGACGTCACAGGAGCTAGTATTCCTCACAATTCCCCGTTGTTTACAATGGAGCGAGAGAGATTCGGACCAAGAAAGTGACGATTACCCCATTAATTTGAGCGAGGATGAAAGATTCGTAGATGAGGAACGTTACAGTGAAGGACTTGAGAGGCAGTGATGGTCGTATCTTTTTTCGCTCTGACCGTAACTTAGGTACAAGCTGGCTCATTGGATTAAACTCTCCTTTTTCTATTGTGGATCACGGATTTGTATTTTAAACCACCTCGGGTACTATATCCTCTTGAAAATGAGAGTCGAGAACGCGAAATGGACATTCAGTGCCTTTTATCTCCACGACAATACATCGGCGAAATGCTTTAGCTACGAGCTAACGTGATAGCATCGTGCTTTAACTGCATATAGAAACAAAAAAAATAAACCCCTGACTGGAAGGATAGATAGAAAATCAACAATACTATTAAACTGTGGACATGTAAATACACGGTTAATGCTTTCCAGGCTGGCGAAGGTTAACAATGCTGTGCTAACGACGCCATTGAAGCTAACTTAGAAACTTAGCAACCGGACCGCACAGAGCTATGCTAAAAACATTAGCTCTCCACCTACGCCAGCCAGCCCTCATCTGCTCATCAACACCCGTGCTCTCCAGCGATCGGCAGAAGGACGAAGGACTTCACCCGATGCGTTTGGCGGCCAGGAGACGTAGGAAGTCAAGGTGAGGTCGGCGGCTAGCGCGTCTGCTCTCCAACAAAGTCCTCCTGGTTGTGTTGCTGTAGTCCGCTGCTAATACACCGATCCCACCTACAACTGTCTTCTTTGCAGCCTTAATTGTTCATTAAAAAAATTGCAAAAGATGTCCAGAATACTGTGGAATTATGAAATGAAAACAGAGCTTTTTGTATAGGATTCTACGGGGTACCATAACTTCCGTTACTCTGACTTCGTCACGCGCATACGTCATCATACCGCGACGTTACAGCCGGATATTTCCCGGGAAATTTTAAATGTCACTTTATAAGTTAACCCGGCCGTATTGGCATGTGTTGAAATGTTAAGATTTCATCATTGATATATAAACTATCAGACTGCGTGGTCGGTAGTAGTGGGTTTCAGTAGGCCTTTAATGGGAAATATCGTCGTTCTTCAGGCAAAACACTACCACATTGATCCAGTGGCGCCACCAAAATCAACCAAAACTGAAAGTTCTTAAGTGGGGCTTTAAGCAGTTCACCAAAGTAGCGATCTTTTTGTATGTCTCTGATGATCATAATAACCATGAGTGTCATTTAAACACATTAAAACATCACTAACAACATAAATAGCAGTGGAAATTGTAGTTATCGGTTAGATCCAGTGCCTGAAACCTACCAGCTTGATCCTGTTAGAATGCAGCATTCTCTTCTTCAATTAAAGGCCTACTGAAACCCACTACTACCGACCACGCAGTCGGATAGTTTATATATCAATGATGAAATCTTAACATTGCAACACATGCCAATACGGCCGGGTTAACTCATAAAGTGCAATTTTAAATTTCCCGCGAAACTTCCGGTTGAAAACGTCTATGTATGATGACGTATGCGCGTGACGTCAATCGTTGAAATGGAAGTATTCGGACACATTGTATCCAATACAAAAAGCTTGGTTTTCATCACAAAATTCCACAGTATTCTGGACATCTGTGTTGGTGAATCTTTTGCAATTTGTTTAATGAACAATGAAGACTGCAAAGAAGAAAGCTGTAGGTGGGATCGGTGTATTAGCGGCTGGCTGCAGCAACACATCCAGGAAGACTTTGACTTGGATAGCAGACGCGCTATCCGACGCTAGCCGCCGACTGCATTGATGATCGGGTGAAGTCCTTCGTCGCTCCGTCGATCCCTGGAACGCAGGTGAGCACGGGTGTTGATGAGCAGATGAAGGCTGGCTGGCGTAGGTGGACAGCTAATGTTTTTAGCATAGCTCTGTGAGGTCCCGTTGTTAAGTTAGCTTCAATGGCGTCGTTAACAACAGCATTGTTAAGGTTCGCCAGGCTGGAAAGCATTAACCGTGTAGTTACAGGTCCATGGTTTAATAGTATTGTTGATTTTCTGTCTATCCTTCCAGTCAGGGGTTTATTTCTTTTGTTTCTTTTTGCAGTTAATCCCGATGCTATCACGTTAGCTCCGTAGCTAAAGTGCTTCGCCGATGTATTGTCGTGGAGATAAAAGTCACTGTGAATGTCCATTTCGCGTTCCCGGCTCTCATTTTCAAGAGGATATAGTATCCGAGGTGGTTTAAAATACAAATCCGTGATCCACAATAGAAAAAGGAGAGAGTGTGGAATCCAATGAGCCAGCTTGTACCTAAGTTACGGTCAGAGCGAAAAAGATGCGTCCTGCACTGCACTCTAGTCCTTCACTCTCACGTTCCTCATCCACAAATCTTTCATCCTGGCTCAAATTAATGGGGTAATCGTCGCTTTCTCGGTCCGAATCGCTCTCGCTGCTGGTGTAAACAATGGGGAAATGTGAGGAGCCCTTCAACCTGTGACGTCACGCTACTTCCGGTACAGGCAAGGCTTTTTTTATCAGCGACCAAAAGTTGCGAACTTTATCGTCGATGTTCTCTATAATCCTTTCAGCAAATATATGGCAATATCGCGAAATGATCAAGTATGACACATAGAATGGATCTGCTATCCCCTTTTAAATAAAAACAATTCATTTCAGTAGGCCTTTAATATTACAATGGCAGAACAAGCTGGAATGACCACAATTGCCCTCTAGTGTACGACAGGCAACCTTCATATGGCCAACAGCCACATTAGCGATAGAGCATGGAAACTTGAACTTCCAAGTAGGTTGGAAAATAGAATAAATTATTTGGGAAATCAGAACAATTTAGTGCTTAGAAACCTATTGAATGTTCAAACAAGTTATGCTTTTCTCTTTCTATGTCTATATAGGATACAAAGGTGGAAAAGTTTCCAGAATTTTTCAAGATCCAAAAAAATAACCAAGTTGTTTGTTCTCAGGAAACAGGTCTGTGTTTTTTGACTGTTTTGTTTTGGAATTGTAATGTTGACTGGTCTGTAAGATATAACAGTTGTTGTTGTTTTTTAAATACAAGCCTTTACTTCCATGACAACTGTGTAAACAACGTCCTTGCACATAAGTGTAAAGTTAAAGGAAAAAAAAGGTAATGAATGGTCTGATTTAGTGGGCCGGTATAAAGTGGAAACACAGTGTCCCCACTTGCCTCTTGCTCTCAGTTCCTTTTTACGTCACCAGTTAAGTCATGGGGATTCCGTGTCCTGGGTTTACTGGAAAATCCCCCAGCATCCATGTCTGTTGCCACTGTGCTTTTATGTGTGAGATGTGTAATGGAATGTACACTCCAACTTTGGACAGCACTCATGTTGCTCATGCAGGTACAATACGTGCACACACACACACACACACGCACATACACACTCTGAAAGACATCTGGCGGTGGCTGGGCAGCAGGGGAGTTCATAGTAGTTGAAGTTTAAACAGGAAAACAGTAACAGAGAGGGGTGTGTTCTGGCTGGATTCCTCTACCCAGAGCTGATGAGAGGTTGCACTGTGGGTTGAGGGTGGAAAGCTTCCACTGAGTGTACAAACACACACACATACACACACGCACGCACACAAACCTACATTTCAGCAGGCGCAGATACAAAACATGTGTTACACAATGTAATAGAAACACTCACACAGTCCCAACACACACAAAGACACACACACACATCCATCAGTGGATTGCCCTATATGACTAAACAATACATTTCAATAAGAACACATTTTTACTAACATTTTACACTAAGTGTGTATAAAAAGGTGCCCATCACATGAAAAATGGAGAGTTGGAAGGGTGCACATTTGGACTGCAGTACATGTTTGGAAATGATTGTTATTGCCGTGGAATCCTGGTGCTTATTAAATACCGCAATGACTCACTGCAAGAAATATACTAACCAAAGTCGTTACATTTACATCAAAAATGCAATAAAGCAGTTCCTAATTAAATCATCATTTTCAGACACAATCCAGTCCTCCAGTAATATTTTTTTTAATGTTTCTTTTTCTACACTTTATGCTCTCATAGGGAACATATGAAAAAATAAACATTTATATTCAAAACTATGGACAGAGTGGAGTTTCCCATTAACCCAATATGCATGTTTTGGTTTTGTTATCGGAGGAAACTTGTCATGTCTGTGTGATCATGCTTTGTTTTAGTCATGTTTTGTTTTGTTTAGTTATTGGACTCTTTAGTTACTGTTTACGCTCCATTGTTTTTGTTTCCATGACTACCCATTAGTTTTCACCTGTCCTCATGTCACACACCTGTCTCACGCTTTGCACTCGCGCACCTGTCACTAATCATGTCACTGCTAATTAAGCCTGTCTGTTTCTGTTGATCGTCCTGTTGACATTATCCATACTACCTCTGCTCCCCATGATATTCCTGTTTATTATAGTTCATGCTTAATGCCATGCCATTCCACAGTAAGTGTTTTTGTTTCATGTTCATAGTTAATTGCCTTTGTGCTAGTCTTTTGGTTTCATTAGTCAAGTTTGTTCTCCGCCATTGTGCGCGCCTTTTGTTTGCTTCCTTTTTTTGTAGTTTGTTAGTGTTTAAATAAATATGTACTCACCTCCAAGCCATGTCCGATCCAGCTTTACTTGCATCTTGGGAAAACAAAACCCTCACAGTCCCCATATTGACAAAACTAGAGTACCTGGAGTACACCCACACAAGTACAGGTAGTACATGCAAACTCCACACAAAGAAGTCAAAGTTGAGATTCTAATTCAGGTCCACATGGGTGTGAGGTAGAATTTCGAGCAAACTGGTTTTGGCTTTTTATGTATTTTGTTTTGGAAGAAGAAGAAAAAAAACAATCAAAAAACATTTGGATAAATCAGAATATGAGGACTCATGTCTGAAAGACTGTGTTGTAGGGAACAAAACCTTTGTGGGTGGTGGGTGTTACCATGCAGTCACACAATGAAAGAGAAATGCTGTGTTGTGCTGATCACATCAGCTGGCTGATCTCAGCGACTGACACACCTTGTTGCACACACATCTAAACAAGAGTTATGTGAGGCTTTTGGAAAAACTGGTTATGAAATTATTTATGAAGATAGTAATTATAAAAATACTCGAAATGCGTGATACTGAGAATTAGTCATCAGTCATCAAGGTTAAAAATAGCCTCAACTGGCTTCCTTTAATTATTTGATCAAGTCATAGGAAACCAATTGTATATATGAGCACTTTCACTTGATGCTCAACTAAATCTATGTACTCTACATAGATAAGTGTCCATTTAATAGTATTTCACTACAAAAGTGTTTGATCAGGTCAGGACTTGTCAAGTTCTTGCTTTTACTGAAGTCATCCCTGACTGACTGGTTTGCATTACCACCAATTTATTATGTGTCGTGTACAAAACAATCAAACTCAACCAATTTCTCATTAGCATGCAAACAAAAAAAACATATTTTAAGTAGCTCCTGTCTTCATTGTAGTTTCTTTTTCATCTTCCAAATATCAGGAGTAATCTGCCAGGCTTTTTTTTAGCTTACGCAGTGAGCGCTTGTCAACGTAACTTTATTTTTGCAACTGTCAATGATGTTGACCTCCAATGTGATGTTATTGTCTAAAAATTTATTATTTTTCAAATAAAATAATCACCCCGGTAACAGAGAATGGCCATTTTTTGTCAATTTTGTGATATGTATTTTGACAAGCATTCAGTGGTTCTGAAACATTTTTCCACCAAGTACCACCCCAGAAAACGCTTGACTCTCCAAGTACCACCATAATGATTAACATTAAAATACAGTAGAGTAGTAGGCCTAAGTACTCATTAAAAACAAGGTAGAGGTTTTATTTAACAAGTATACTGTATTTAATATAGGTAGCCACTGTAACATTACTCACAATTTAAACAGTAACTCTGTATTTGAATATAGAAAATAAAACACTGTACTTTAATTATGTGATTCTGTGGCGTACCACTAGGTGGAGCCCGCTATTATGTTAGATCCACTATGGACTGGACTTTCACAATATTATGCTAGACCCACTCGACGTCCATTGCATCCGGTCTTCCCTAAAGGGGGTGGGGGGGTCACCCACATCTGCGGTCCTCTCCAAGGTTTCTCATAGTCATTCACATTGACATCCCACTGGGTTGTGAGTTTTTCCTTGCCCTTATGTGGGATCTGAACCGAGGATGTCGATGTGGCTTGTGCAGCCCTTTGAGACACTTGTGATTTAGGGCTATATAAATAAACATTGATTGATTGATTGACATACCACTAGTGGTCGCCACCTCATCGATCGCGATCGACGAGTCGATTTTTGGGAAACTATCCGGTCGATCGCGAAAATATTTAAAAAATAAATATGTATTAATATGACAAGTGACAACCACAACCCCTCCCCAACAGAAGATATTTACCGAGTACAGAATGTTATGGCTGGGTTTGTTTGTACCAGACAATATGGGGCATCATGTTTGCACAATTCAACTTTTTGTCATTTAAATTTTGTTTACTTACTGTGTAAAATGGAAGATTATTTTTTATATATCACTAAGCAAATTGGACATTGAAAATTGGGGAAAAAACAGCACAGAGCAGCTTCAAAAATATATATAGATGGTATGATTGTGAGTTTGAGCGTAGGCCAAGATGGTATACAATATTCTAATGCCCGAAAGATATACATGATATATACTGTATATATTTGCCCTGCTTTGCAAGCTCACAAAAGAACACAGTGTTGCCGCAGCCTTGTTGAGACAATCAAATGAACCCCCAGTCGCACACCCCACACCACCTCTGCATACCTCATTTGTCTATTTTCCATGGCTCGCAGTGTACCTTCCTGTCTTTGGAGAACAATGTCCCATTAAATTAGGGCCAGGAAGTCAACACAACAAGGTGCATGCTTGAACTTTTCCAGATACTTTGTATATGTACATACTTTGCACAGGCACTCATGCACAAAGTTGACTTGCTCTCATATACTCAATCGGCCTTCCTGGCACATACGGTATGACTCATTTAAGATAATGGACAGTGCAGACACAAACTAACGCTGGTCAATCTCAACATTAAGTTGACTTGTATAGTCCAGTTTATTAATATTTGACTAAGATTTATGGTCATCAACTTGCTACTAACTAACAGACAACCAAATGCATTCGAGACCATCGGGGTCTCAAACTCGCGGCCCACAGGTCCAAATGCTGTGGCCCTCTACTTCATAGTTTAGTGTAATTGCAGCCTGCACCCCCTGGAGTGCTAATAAATCAAATATACGTTTTATGTCAATCTTGAAGCCCACTAGAAAAAAAACACAAGCTACAATAACGATGCAGACACATAAATTACAGCACAACAGACACAACAAGCAACTTACTCTAAGCAAGCAGAAGTGTGACCAGCTCCTGGGGAACTCAACAGGCCAAAATATAAAATTTTTACATCAAATTTTTTATTTATAATGACTTTTTAATGCATTAGCTACATTAGCTCAGGGTCACGATAGCTGCAAGTAGAAGTTGGCTGCCGCCAGTTTAGTTCGAACATGCATTCAATTACAATGTAGTACATATTTCCAGTTGTTTCATTACAGCATGTCCGAAAAGGAGTCGGAAGAAGCAGACTACCCCTTTTCTTAATATAGCAGTTGTATGCCATTTGTTTTTGTGTAACACAGCAGTGAATAAATAAATGAGTAAATAAATATAACATGAGTAAGTAAATCATTATTGAATAATTATATAAACAATAATTACAGTTCCCATAAATAAATAGTTAGGTAATTTATGCTTCACCCATGAGTTAATTATGATTATCTAATGTTTTTAATATAAGTTTTAAAATGTGTTTTAAGATAATTCTTCTTTATATACATATTAGTACTTTGATTGATTTTCGTGCTTAATCCATTCCGTAACGTAATTCCACATACTGATATTCTAGTGTTTTTGTCCTCTAAGGTTATATTTCTCCTCTTTTATTGAGAAGAATTGTTGTCTATTCTTTGGTAGCAGGTTATAGTTTGCTTTGTACATAATTTTAGCTGTTTGCAAATTCACCAATTTATCGAATTTCAATTTTTCTGGATTCAATGAATAAAGGGTTTGTATGTTCTCTATATCCAATATTATGTATTATTCTAACTGATTTTTTTTTGTAACAGTTAGTGAATGAAGTGTACTTTTGTAGTTGTTTCCCCATATTTCTACACATTAACTCAGATACGGTAACACTAGTGAGCAGTAAATAATATGGAGTGATTTTTGGTCCAGAACATAATTTGCTTCATTCATTATTGACGTGTTTCTTGCTACTTTATAAAGTATATTTTCTTACACAAGATTTCCAGTTCATTTTATCGTCATAGCAGTTAACAAATATGGTGGTTAAAACGTAATTCTGAAGTGAATACTTTGCGGGCCAGCCTCACCCCGACTCTACCTCCAGCGGCCCTCAGGTAAATCGTGTTGAGACCCCTGTTGTAGACAAAAGTATGATGGTAAGATGAGACAAACTATTTGGCCACAATGACAAGAAGTAGGTCCGTAGGAGCCAACATTAAACCTAAGAACACTGTAGCAACTAACATGTTGTGGTAGCATCATACCCTGGAACTGTTTTGCTGCCACAAAGTAGATGGTATATTGAAGAAGGATTGCAAAACAGATACATTGTCACAACTGGGTTTTTCAAAAGGATAATATGCTCAAACACATATCAAAACTGACCTCAAGAGTTTCTAAAATGACTATGCTTGTAGTCATGTCCGTGTGGGGAAACCAACCAATTTTAATTAACTCTACCAATTCTGCTTGGAAGAGTGGTTAAATATGCTGACAGAATTATGCCAGAAGCCTGTTGGTGACCACAAAAAAAACCTGCTTGAGGTGGAAATTGTTAAGAGTTAATTACCCCAAAATGAGTGGGTGTATATGCATTATAAGCATAATTATTCAAATAAAATATTAATTGCCCAAAATGTATTTGACATTGGGTGTAAGTAAACATATTGGTAATATTCAAAAAGGGAAAAACAAAACAAGTTTCTAATTAACAAAGACAGACGATGGACAGAGAATCCTTTGTGTACGTTTCAACATATTTGGACGGTCAGAAATAAAAAATATCAGACACATTGTCTATTCAGCAACATCCTTTTATAATTTCATAGCTGCTGGATAACTTAAAGGGCTGATTAAAACAAATGTAATTTATGCATTTCGGCGTAATTTAATATTTTTTTAATGACGTTCATTTTTTATAAGGAAATATATATTACAAACATAAATCCTATATGAAAACAACTTCTTGAAGTATGCATTTTTTTTGCATCTTGAGTACAATCGTGCAGCCTCCCTCCCTTGTAAAAAAAATAAAAATAATAAAAGTTCTGTCCAAGTAGACACACTGCAGGAGTGCTTCTAAAATGCCTATAAAAAAGTGGTACATGTCTCCTGAATGTTTGAAAACCTAGCAAAACACCACAAGTAATGTAACACAGTAAATGAGAGTGTCCCGAATAGTACACGCAAAATCTTCATTTAAATAAGGCGGTCTGTACCACTATACAATTGCACACGCAGTCTTGGTAGATCTTGCGCAACACGCCCACTAATATTACAAGCTATTTTATAGATTGCACACGATGTTTGGCGCAAGGTATTTGGATATTAGTACATCCGGCCAACGTAACCAGGCTGCAAAACCCCGCGAACAGAAGCATCCAAGACTGGTAAGCTGATGCCCAAATGCATGAACCTTATATTTGACGCTTTGGCATTGTTTAACACGAGTATCCAACATTGTTACAACATGCATTAGTCTGAAAAATTAAACCGGTAATGACTCAGGTTTGTGAATCTTATTTGAAAAGTGTCGGATCTGCTGGTTTACCAAATGTTCGCTACTATTGGTAAAGTTATGCACAAAGAATGTGAATGCTAGGAAAATAATGTTAAAAATATTTTTTTTTCTGTCTGCAAATCTTGTTTTGGTTTGATTGCATTTAAAGAAACAATCATGTCCATTACTACATTGAAAGGCTCCAAACAAGCTTGGATAATAATGTTGCTTCATTAGATCATATTAAATGTATTGTAGGGCTTTTTGTCTGCTTTAATTTAGTCAGAATTTGAAAGTTGCCTTATCATTTTTTTTTTTTAAATGTACAACTTTTTTGCACATGCTAAATATCCATCACTTATCTGGGCTAATCCCTTGATCATTTTCAATCTTATATCCGCCCCTGCTTGACGGTTATTAAGACAAATCCAACATGTTGACCCTAGAAACCCTGTAGAGATGCTTCTCAAAATAAGTGTTTCCGCAGTTAAAACCATTTCAGACTTTTTATCACCACTGAGACAAAATATTAGTGAGGCAGTTATTTTTTCCCATTTTCTTTTCAACACAGCTGTTCAGGAAAAAGGGGATCCCTCTTCCAAGGTCAGGTTTACCCAAGACACTGCAATACAATACCTTCATAAAAACACCATCAGGCTGCAACAGAAAACAATAGAAAAGAGGCCCCCCTCCACACTGCGCCCCACCCTCATCTTCCTTGCTTACAGGTCTCGGTCAACACTTTGATACTATCATCTTCCTGCTTAGCAGATTTGCGGATTTTCCATTTCTCCCAAGCATCATCCAATTTGTGCAGGGACTAAGTTCATGCGACAGCAGCACAGCAACTCTTCCTGTGTCTTTTGTTCGGACTCTTTTGTGTTCCTGTTTTGATAAAAGACACACGCAAGTGTGGCCTTTCATGAATACATACAGGTAAGATTTGCCATTATGGAAAGAGGAAGTCCTCCGCCGCCTCAATTTTCCACCCTTCGTTTACAATCTACAGTACAGCACATTGTAAGGAAAAAGACTTCCTCATGTGGAATGCAGGGGGAAAGGTGAAAAAGATGACTGGTTGATAGATGGGCAAAGAAAGCAGTAGATGGTAGATGGAAAAAAAGCACCACTGAGCTGTTAAATACTTCATCCGAGGGGTCAGTTACAAATTACAGTATGGTTGTATTAAATACAAGTGGTGATTTCACAGCAAGAACATCTGTATTTAATTCAAATGATATTCAATACAGTAGGCAAGAAAACTAGAATAAATATAATGGGATGAATAAGCTGTTGTAATTCAATGGACACTTCCTATTGTTGCAGTGTATGCACTCCCTTTTGTTGTCAGTGCTGTCAAATTTTTTTTTTAAATCACATCAATTACACTTTTGAATTTAGATTAATCATGATTAATCACAGGTAATTACTCGCTTGCAATATTAAAATTCACCTAAAAAAAAGAACCAAAGATTTGAACACAAATTTTATTTTATTGTCAGATTGTCATGTACTGTAAAAAAGATAATAATGTTGACTCAACTTAACTCACTTTGACTGAGTAAAGTTGAGTCAACTTTCAGTGTCAAGTATATTACACTTAAAAACATGAGTTGACATTCAGTCAGATGTAAGATGAACTTGAAAATATTACTTGATGTAACTTTAAAATATGTTGGTTCAATGCATTTTATCGAGTTCCTACCACTGCAAGTCAAGTTGGTTTAACATGGTAGACGGTTTGTAATTGTTTAGCTGCAAGTATAAAGCACGCCACTATACCTATATATTTGTATATGTATACATTCAGTACATATTTTCACCCATTCACCAATTCACCATTTCACACACAGAAAGCGCTAACCTATAGCCCAACCTATAACCTTCTACAAGATGACCACTCTACCCAGTAAGCCATGCCGCCTGTATGGAAACAGTTGACGCTACTCGCAGTTTGTTTCTGTATCATGTAATGTTCACCGGAAAACATTACTTAGGAGAACTAAAAAGATGCTGGTTAAACTTATTTGATCTGATTTTAAGGTTCAAAACCGCACATGACGTTACATTGCTGGCACATCCGTGTTGGTTGAAAGTCCCACCTTGATTTACTTTCTGAAGTTCAGTGAACTTATTGTTATGGGTTTTCAATGAGTTTCCGCCCTTTTTTCTAGTTGAAGTTGTCCTAACTCTTCTGTCAACTTGACAACAATAGTCCTTCCGACTTAACGCCAAAGACACTTTTAACTGTCTACAGGAATATTTTTAGAAATATTTTATTTAAATGCGCCACATTTTTTGTTAAAGATTTGCTCACAGTTTTATCTATAGTCCTGTCAGGGTGTATTTTGGAGTGAAGTTTGCCAGTGAGCACGGCAGTCTGAGTCTCCTCACTCATCTTTGACACATGCATTGACCTGATCACTAACCGTTTGACAAACTGCATCGCCTTTCAGGTGTGTCATATATACAATCTGGGTGTATACATGACTTCATTGTTAGTGATTTATCACAATTACTTTTGACGGCCCTCAGAGACATACATTATTATCACTATTAAGTAAATACCGTTGGGCGTAATACATTGTAATGCATTTCTGACCTACAAACATTTCAGTATAAAGAGTTTTTTTCTTTGGCAACATTAAATATGTCGTCATCAATGTCACTGGAATAATGATTGATTGATTGATTGAGACTTTTATTTGTAGATTGCACAGTACAGTACATATTCCGTACAATTGACCACTAAATGGTAACACCCGAGTAAGTTTTTCAACTTGTTTAAGTCGGGGTCCACGTTAATCAATTCATGGTAAATTTGGCCAAAAGCTTCACAAAAAAAACTACAAAACATCAAAATCAACCTTTTTTGAGGTATCCCAATATGTGTTACAACCTACTGACATCATATGCACCACGGGGGGTTCAAGCCTTGAAGTTTTGCTTGACTGTAAGTAAACATTTTTCTATGACTACCAAGTTCTGTACAATGTCAAGAGAGTGCAACTTTCTTTCTCGTTAAATATCCGAATGCTAGGATGTCTTTCTCTGCATAGGACAAAATAACAAATACAGCTTTACCTTTTTGCTGACATGAATAGACTAGTAATGTGCCTCCAGTCTAGTACATATGTGCTTCACTGCATCTTTGCTTTGAAAATATACAGTAGTATGTGTTGCACAATACTTTGTCATTTGTTTCCATTTCCTCACCTGTGTGAAAGTTAATGTACATTTTTCTGTGCAAATTCTCCCTCTGGCATGACAGAGATGAGCACAACTCAGAGTCTTGTTACAGTAAGTCCAAGGTTCTGCCAAATGTAATGAAGGACCAACTCTGTTTAGGCGAGTCTCTAATTCTAACCTTTTCCTTGACATTGATGAGTGACTCATGTTCCTCGCTTCAGTCAGCTTGTGTGTACTTGTGCTCATTTCACGAAAAACACTCTGCCTACTCTACGTTCATATTTTAGACATTCCATTACCATTCATAAATCATAGCTCCCAAACCGAAATTACCACCCTCTAAGTCAACTTCAGACAAATCTAAATGTAAGCAAATGTAATTTTAGATTTTAAGCTGCACTAGTCAATGTTACTCAAACTGTCAAATTAGCATGTCTCTGAATATTCTCATTCCTTCAGGTGATTGTATTCTCAGGACTGTTCAGTTTATTTTACAAAAAGTTTCACCTCGCATTAGATCAGGCTTTGTCGGTTTATTCATGCTCAAAGACTAGATAGGACAGCTGTAGTCTGGACACTTTTTGGACAACAACAACATGCATGAATATTCCAGTTGCTTTATAAGGGGAACTGCACTTTTGGGGAATTTTGACTATCATTCACAATCCTTATGTAAGACAAGAACACATATGTCTTTCATTTTTTTAATCACTAAATCAGACCTGGGCAAATTAAGGCCCGGGGGCCACATGCGGCCCGTTAAGCTTTTCAATCTGGCCCGCCGGACATTCCCAAATAATTTTTTTAGATCTTTAAGATGGAAAATGTCGCTGCCATTATGATGTGCAGTGATGTTTTCTAATGACTGTAAGTCTTGAATTATACTAAGTATTTCAATGGTCGGAATCTGCGCGTTTGGGTGATATACCAGTTACTATGGTAATCTAATTAGTTACTATGGTCATCTAATTAGTTACTATAGTAATCTACATCACAGCAGCTCAGACGAGGCACCAAGCAGTGTGGGCGGGAAGCGTTTCCACAGACGCGGAAGGAGATTTTCACAACAAAGTTCTAAAGCTTAGTGATATATCAGATTGTAGGTGGGTTTATTTTGTACCCTTCGCGTTCATATTTCACTGTTTGTTGCATTTTTGTTGCGCTTCACTTGATTGTAAAATATGTCGATCGAAAGGGGGTGTGACATTCATATTTTGTCAATATTCAGTGTTTTATCTTTCATAGACATTTTAAAAATTCCATTACGTTTTTGAGGCGGTCTGTCAAAATATTTTTAGCATTTAATCAGACATTATTGTGAGGTTTTGTATTAGTGTTCCTAAAGATAGATATACCGGCCCCCAGACAAATTTCTTTCTCTAAATGTGGCCCCCGAGTCAAAATAATTGCCCAGGCCTGCTCTAAATAGTAAATAAATGCGATCAAAAGTCCACTTACAATGGAGCCTATAGGAGTTGTTCTGTTCTGGCTATAAAGGCCCTTTAAAAAACACCCAAACACCTCCATTAAGGTTTTATATACAAACATGTACATGATATAAGTATATATGTAATGTAGTAATAGGTGCATTTATAATAACATTTATTTTGCAAATTTTAAGCATTTAGCGGTGCATTAACTTCAAAAACGCATCACGACATTCGCTTTCTTTTTAACAGCGTCACTGATTATTACTCACTGCAGACTTCATGAGAGCCAACAAACATAATAAAACATCACTTACTGTACAGTGTCTGCTGTCATTAGGATGCCAACTGCTAGGATGTTCATATATTCCCATTTAGATGAAGAATGACTTATAATCCTCGCGAAGATAAGGGGAATACAATCAAACATCTTTTTGTGTCATTCTCGCCATTGCCGGGTCTTAATTGGATGCCAAAGTGTACCAACTGGTCGGAATACATCTTCATCCTTCTACTATCCAGGGAAGAAGCATGATTTGTGATCTACAACGAACTTCCACAAGCAAGGAAGTGAGGGGGCAGCTTACCACTCAATGATGTCAATATAAGCACACAAGCTCGTGATTATGGCGCCCCTACAAATAGTTTGTCTGATGCAGCTGGAATGGGTGCACCAAAGCCTGGTACACCAGTGGCAATTGCTCTAAGAATGCAAGAGAACCTCAGCTTTTGTAATGGTTTACTAGGGGAGGTGACGGCAAACATACACCAGGGGGAAGTATATACAAATATTTAATATATATTTATATATATTCAATATATATAATAATAACAAACAATACTAATATAATAAACTAAGGAAAATGGAGCGTGAACTAGATCCAAAAGGTAATGAGTGTGTGGTGTAAGATTATGTGTGTAATTTAACTGAAGTTTGTGTTACCAAAGTGTTGAACGAGAGAAGAGGAAGTCCAGGGGGCAGGCAGGTGATCCGGGATACAAGCAGGGTTCCGTGTGGCTGAGAGGGGCGTCAAGTCCAGGGGCGAGCGAGGAGTCAGGAACGAGAAATGCAGTCCAAAAACACAGGGGGGAGATCCAGGGAAAAGTGAGGCGCACAGCTCACTGTCCAGGCGACGGAGGGTACTGCAGGGACACGGAAGAAGACAGGGGGGGTTAAGGCACAGAGAGGAAAACAAGGAGCGAGAGCTAAAGCTTAGCTTAGCTTAGCTTAGCTTAGCTTAGCTTAGCTTAGCTTAGCTTAGCTTAGCTTAGCTTAGCTTAGCTTAGCTTAGCTTAGCTTAGCTTAGCTTACGGGTCACCATGAGAAAACTAAGTTCCCGCGCCGATCCTTGGGTTCACTGGTCCCTTTATGCGGCTCGCCCTCATCAGTCCCAGGTGTGCAGCTCTCCGGTGAGTGATTGCAGCTGGTGGCTGCTGCAGGGCGGAGACGCGCGCGGCGCGTCCCTGGATTTGCGCGGCCGTGGGCGTGTCCCCAGGTGCGCACAGATGGCAGGGGTCTGAGCCGTAACAGCTTTTCCTAAAACAAAAAATATTACATGGTTATATATGTACTTTTGTGTTTACATTTCATTAAATATGAACTAGAATGTTTTCAACTTTTGTTCAGAATCGTGTGGTTGTGTTCAGTGCATCAAACAGTGTTGAAGCTGAGCGTCCATTGACTTCAGTGGGTGAGCATAGAGTGGGTTGTTCCACTGCAGCAAAACTAGACAATCATTGGATAAATCATTGGCTTCGGCTGGCCTGAATGCTGAGCTTCTGCATAATGATTGGATGATCTGTCTGAGGCGGAATTCCTATTTCTGAATGACAGCAAAATGAGAGAATCAGCAATCTTGAAATATAAACCACTGCCAGAGCATTTTTCAAGTTTCATTTCATTGTTTCGAGTTGATATGGAGAATTTAACAATCTTCTAAATAACGTTTTCTTTGTAAAACCCAGCATCTTTTTGACTTTTATTTGTTATTGGAGACCGTACTCACGTTTGGAAAAGAGCTGAAAAAAAATTAATTAAATGAACTCCTTCTTGAAAAACAAGCAGTTGCTACTCTGGTACACATAAAGATGTTGAAAAGTTGCTAGAGACCCCACACGACAGTAAAAAATATTGTCAAGTGTGTTATTATTGTTGTTATGTGTGGTGTACAGTACCGGTGCATGAGATGACCAACACAATACACCACAAACTAAACGATCAGTCCACCAACAGAGACTTAATGTAGTATCTGGACTGAACTGTGAGAGGCAACAATGAGCCATGTGTTACATCGATTTTCCAGAATATAAGATTAACAATAGCTACAATAAGCTAATCAAAAAAACTTTTATTGGAACGTTTGAGTTTCGATGTTCTGATGCCAAAAATCCCAATGTGAAGCATGTGTTGAGCTGACTAAATCAGGCAGTTTATTTGGACATTAATTTGTTGTAGAATTACCGAGGTTCTTATTGTTTTTTCAAAGTTAAGCATTTAGGATATGCAGTATTTTAATGCAAGAATGAGTTGGACTGAGGTCTGCATGTATAAAAATAATCTGGAACTGTTTAAGAATGTTGTCAATTTGATTGTTTAAAAGTATTGTTATGGTTTGACAACGTCAGCATCACAGTCCAGTTATATGAGTTTGATTCTCAGCACCCACAGACTGTAACAAAGACTCTAAATCAATGTTATTCAACCAGCGGCCTGGGGGCAAAATCCGGACCAGGAATGACATCAGAGTTCAGTTCAAAGCTTGGGAGAGACTTTAACATTTCTGCAGCAAATTCCTAAAGCCGCTAGAGGATCTTAGACCGTAGACTGTAAACACATCGGCAGATTCTTACCTTGACATTCCAAACTCTTAAGGCCAGCCTCCACTGGGGTATTTATTTCTTGTATTTTGTGGAGTAAGCTATTTTTATCTTAAATTCGTAACTTTGACTAAAAAGACAAAAAACAATGGGGCAATATAGAACATGCTGGTTCTTAAATTAGAACTAAGAATGCAGGGAGAATCCAGCCCCCCCTGGTCCTTATCTTTCTGGAAATGTGGCCCCTTCAACAATTTAGTTGAATAGCCTTGCTCTAAATTATCCTTAAGTGTGAATGTGAGTGTGAATGGTTGTTTTTATATGTGCCCTATGATTGACTGGCAAGCTATAGCTGGGATAGGCTCCAGCTCACCTACAACCCAAATGAGAACAAGATGTATTAGAAATAGATGAATAAAATATATGTTTCCTCTAAAAGAACTTCTACCTCATGTATTTGCACTCTATAATTAAGTGTACTGCAATGACTCTTTATTCTATCCTGCAATATAAGATTATACAGTACAGTATCTTTGGTGCAGTATATTTTTGAACCTTTTCTTTTGGTCTACCGCCCCCTTGTGGAATAAAAACACCTTTGTAACCAAACTCTTAAAACTTTCCAAGTTGTGTGTTCCTTTGTTTCACATTATATTATTATCTCATATTCATTGGTAACATTTCTGTCATGTAGGAATAGAAAATACAGAAATAAAGTTTGCTGTTAGAAGAAATATTCATTCGTCTTCAGTATTCTGTAACTATCCCATATGAAAAGCTGATGGTGACCAGCCTGGAGCACAGAATTGTTGATCAATCAAAATATCATATTAGGAGTACCTTGCTCAAAGTTTGTCACAGTGTAATGCATTCATTGTTATTAATAATGACATCTCTTCTCCACAGGATGAAGTCAAGATTCCTTCCAAACTCAACGTTTCCAAGTCTATGCGGATCTCTGGGTCTGTGTCAGGAAGCAGAGGAGGGAGTATGCTGGAGCTAAAGGAGGCTATGGAGGGCGAGGATGCGGAAGAGGGAGAGAAAGAAAACAAACCCAATGTAGAACTTTCCTCTGATGAGGAAGAAGTGGACATTGAGGACGTCCTTATGGAAACCCGTGCTGAACGTATCAAGCGTAGCAGCCTGCAGCGTGTACAAACCCTCAAGACCGTCTTCTCCAAGGAAAAGATGGACAAGACTAGGGCAAAGACCATGGAGAACCTGGAGAAGACCAAACAGAAAACCAGGGATAACCTGCAGAAGACAACGCAGAGAACCAGGGATAACTTAGAGAAGACAAAGCAGAAGACTAAAGCGAACCTGGAGAAGACCCGCCACAACATTGAGAAGAAGATGGGAAAGCTTGGAACACGTATGAGCGTCAATCCTGAACAAAAGCAGAAGATTCAGACGTCCCGTGACAAGGTGAAGAAAGCCTTCACACCGGACCATGTCGTTTACGCCCGCTCCAAGACTAACGTGTACACGGTGCCCCCTTTCACCTTCCACGTTAAGAAAATCCGTGACGGCGCCGTCGAGGTCGTGCAAGGCACCGAGATGGTGGAGGTCTCCCAGGATGCTGTAGATGAAGAGGCTGAGGGAGGGGCAGTGGAAGTCGAGATGGAGATGATGAATGGTAGAGGGGATGACGAAGATGAAGACGAAGACGAGGACAGCCAAGATGTCCTGGAGGACAATGAGGATAAAGACAGAGACAGCGACTAGATAAAGAAGCAGGCATCCTTTGCATCGAAAATCCAGACATCTGAGTTTGTTCAATGTAACTTACAGGAACGACAGCCAAAACTACAAAATAGTTCATTATCTAGGTAATATATATTGTGCCTTACCAAACACAGGTCACAATATTAGTGAAGTTGATGATAATCCATGCATATTTACAACAGTGCTTCATAGGTTGCTTTCAGGACTTAATAGTTCAATGGATGCTGAAGACAAATATCAAAAACAGGAGACAGAAGACAGGAAAGATGTTACAACGGATAGCAATAGAAGGGAATTTAAACGAAAGCATCAAATTTGTTAATCTTCAAACTCCATTACCTACTGCAGGGGTGACCAAAGAGGGGACCGCGTGGCAAATTTGGCCCAGTCATTTCTTTTGGCTTCCCAAATGTAACACATTTTCATGCTGACCTCTTACAAGCTCACACAATCATTGATGAAACACGCAAGGCTAACTCGTTGGCATCAATCGAATGGCGGCATGAAACTAAACTCCTTAGTGGTGCTGCTGTACACTTAAAATCGCTCCATTGGCCACATTTTCACTTAGGCCTTTGGAAGGGAAAGGTTTGGGCACTCGTTACCAAGTGAGTGTAGCAAGGCGGAAATAACAATTAATATAATCAGTGATAACTTTCATATAGAAAAAAGTGCTGCAAATCCACAATGGGAAAATGATAGACATTGTTTTGCAAATACATATAAATAAATTGTCTTAAGGATTAAGGATATCGTAGCTGCGACAGAAATATTCATTGAACCCTTATGTTGTCCAGCAGTTGTGTACAACTACCATGCCAACTGATAGAATGATAGAAATTCAGAGTGAAAGGTAATGAGCTCACACAATATGGTGCAATATGTTTTACATAGTAGGACAAGACTTAAACATGGAGTTATTGTCTCTTTTGGTTGTTAATTTTCACTCTCCCTAAAACCTAAATGTTCTGAATTCCTGTTTTCAGGTGAGTGTGTTAAGAGGAAAATGTTACACCATCGTGGAAGTGTGTGGGATTTTTGCCATCATGTTGTACGTGTTTAGACCAAAATGAGTTGAAAATGAAACAGCCGAGTAAAACGACATTTTGCCTGAATTATCAACTCTTCAAATATTCATTTGATGCCAGATTTTCTGACAGTGTTTCCAAAGATCAAAGGTCATCTAATGGCTACAGGTTTGTCGTGTTTCACTTTCAAAAATGTTTAGCTTTTTTTATTCAATTTCTTTGTCATTGTGTTTCATAATCAAGATTAGGAGCACCGATTAATCTCCATAGACCAAGTTTAGACTATTCAGACTATTGTGTCCTTAAGGAGCCTGGTAGACACATGAATGTGTTGCAAAGGAAGATTGTGCAACACTGCGGCATGCTACTGTCCATCTACGCTCATTTTGCAATGGTTTGTCTGCTCCATAACAACAGTGAAGTTCAACACAGCATTCCAAGTGTTAATTCAAGCATTTCAGTAAAAAAAAATGTACATTAAAAAGTTCCAATATTGTCAATGTATTTGTTTGACCAAGTTTTATCAGTGTATTTGATTTGTCCGCCGCTGGTAGATCTACTATACAGTGCAGCATGTATTGTATCCGACAAGTGCCTTGTGAGATCTAAATCTGTAAGTCTTTCAATACTGAATGTTCTGCTATGACTGCATTATTTTAGCATATTAGCCATAAAGGTCTATGCACCAACGAGTCTCTAAACAACTCAGACTTGAAGTGGGGATGGTGTGATGTAATACACTAGACTGGGGAAGTAAACACAATTTATCCTGGAAATGTTATTAAATGGCAGGTTCTGCAGTTATTTGTATTGTTAAAGTTTATTTCCAGCACAGACACATCTGTTTGATATTTTTGTAAATAACTACAATGCAGCTCATAATGCATAAACATTTTAATTATCAGATAACATATGCATTCTGCTGCCTGCAGATACTCAATTTAGTATAGTTTATTGAGCCTAAATTGACACTCTTGTAACAGAGTATATAGTATTATTTCTTTATTGATGCACAATTCTCTTAGTGGTTTATGCTCTCACTTCAAAGTTGCCTAACATTGTTGTAATTGATTATTGTAAAATTGTTCATTGCCTAACCACTAACGATTTAATCAATAAAAGCTGTTTGGTTCACAATATGTTTGTGTTTTTTCATTGTAGTTCTATTGTCACATACGTTTACAAAAATAAATGAATAAATACAATAGATACATTGTTGTAAATAAAACATATGATTGATTGATTGATTGATTGAAACTTTTATTAGTAGATTGCACAGTTCAGTACATATTCCGTACAATTGACCACTAAATGGTAACACCCGAATAAGTTTTTCAACTTCTTTAAGTCGGGGTCCACGTAAATCAATTCATGGTAAATAAGACACCCTTCACATTAGGGGGAAAACAACTTCCATCCATCCATTTTTTACCGCTTGTCCCGTCAACTTAATATTGAAAAACTTAATATTGATACGGATTTATAAATAATGGTTGCGTCCCGGTTGTGATTCCATTGCAAATAGTTAAAATGTTTATTTCACATTCATCGCCATGAATTGATTAACGTGGACCCCGACTTAAACAAGTTGAAAACCTTATTCGCTTGTTACCCTTTAGTGGTCAATTGTACGGAATAGGCACTGTACTGTGCAATCTACTAATACAAGTCTCAATCAATCAATCAAAAGTCTCAATCAATCAATCAATCAATCAATCAATCAATCAATCAATCAATCAATCAATCAATCAATCAATCAATCAATCAATCAATCAATCAATCAATCAATCAATCAATCGCCTTGTATAGCGGATTCTCAACTTGTAGCGGAAATAGAACCTGAGCAGTAGTAAATAAAGTTAAGATGCATTTCCGGTTTGATTGATTGATTGATTGAGACTTTTATTAGTAGATTGCACAGTACAGTACATATTCCGTACAATTGACCACTAAATGGTAACACCCGAATAAGTTTTTCAACATGTTTAAGTCGGGGTTCACGTTAATCAATTCACGGTAATGCAATTGACAAACATAAATAGTACTGTACTGTACTTTACTTTAAATGACACAGTACAACAACATATACAGTAAGTATATAAGCAGGGAACCTCATAAAGAATCTTCAACCATCAAGCTGAAGTGAACCCTTAAAAGGAAACGGGGTATTGTTTTTGTTTTATTTTGACAGAACAAACCGGATCTGTCCCTAATGTGGAATCTTGACTAGATTTCTAGCAACAGCTGGTTTAGCAGAATGTAACGAGTCAACCAGTGTGACGATTCAAAGTTGTGTTTATGTGTTATCCGCAACTTTCCATGGGGTTTCTCTGGGCTGCGTAGCAGCTTCTTAAAAGGTGAGTGCATTGCACAACTAAATAAGTGACGTATGGCGCAGGGTAGTTGAATTTGGATGATTTTATACTGAAACTTGACAACCTTTTCACTGAGCTATACAATGCTAGCTGAATGATAGCATACTAGCTAGCTAGCTCAACGTACTTTCCCAAGTGCCACCCGAGTTAAAACAACGCCCAAACATCGAGAGTTTGCCACAACACTTTGCATGTTTTTATTAAAAGAGGCAAGCAACACTTGATGATTTAGGACGTTCCTCTCTGCCTGTCAACAGTGTGGCAATACCAGCGTGTATTGTAAGCAGGGTACACACAACCTTGTTTCCAACTACACTAGTCTTTAAATCTGAGTCCGCCCAACGCGTTTGCAAATATGAATTATTAAATGTTGCAATACAATGTTGTAACGTGTGTGACCAGGAAATCGAAACTAAGTATTAAATGCATTATAAACGACAATGACGGTATGGCTGTACCTCATTATTAAGGCAAGGAACGGATTGTCAAAGTCATAGACAATCAGAACACAAATGTAAATGAATTGCATGAGTTAATGATTAGTTCGAAGCTATGTTCTAATATCATGTCAGTATAAATGATCAAAAACATAACTTGTTCCCTTGCTTTCTCTCCTCTGCCTTTTATACCATGAATTGATTTAAGTGGACCCCGACTTAAACAAGTTGAAAAACGTATTCGGGTGTTACCATTTAGTAGTCAATTGTACGGAATATGTACTGTACTGTGCAATCTACTAATAAAAGTCTCAATCAATCAAAATTCTCTCTCCCTCATTATTTTCCTGTCTCGTCCTTCATGTTTCTGCTTCTATAGGAGCACCATGGCCATGTGGATACAGGCTCAACAGCTGCAGGGAGAAGCCTTACACCAGATGCAGGCGCTGTATGGCCAGCATTTTCCCATCGAAGTGCGGCACTACTTGGCCCAGTGGATAGAGGGCCAACTTTGGTAGGAAGACCAACCTCATTGTAATTCTTTCATTAAACTAGACTGGGTCATGTCCAAATTTTACCTACAGTATTTCAAGAAGTAATCTTTTCCAAAAGGTCAGACCGAATCTATTTCCCCTAGGAAATAATACAAAATCAATCAATCTGTTCCAGAACCCCAAATATTTTAACGTAAGACACATTTGTCTGTCTATCCGTTGGCCCTGCGATGAGGTAGTGACTTGTCCAGGGTGTACCCCGTCTTCTGCCCGAATGAAGCTGAGATAGGCTTCAGCCCCCCCCCCCCGTGACCCCGGAAGGGACAAGCGGTAGAAAATGGATGGATGGATGGATAGACATTTTAAAGAACATAATAGGCCTGGGTCGTTAACAAATTTTGCTGGACAATATAGTGACCAACACATTATTGTTGGTCACTATAAACGATTCTATGGTCAACATTATTTTGAGACCAAATTAACTACTTATGTAACGATAATACATAATAATATTGAAAGTATTCTCTTTCAAATGCAGTAAACTTGTATTTCTTTTATATTTTAACATTGTGATTGTAATGTAAAGTTTAAATATCCAAGTTAAATGAAACCAAAAAATAATGAAAATAAAATATACTGTTAGTCAAATTTAGCACTTGATTAAAAATCACAACCAAAAGCAATAAAATATGTTCTGTCTCTGTTAAGGAGGGTTTGGAGGACCCTCCAATATACACAACTAAAACAATTACCGTATTTTTTGGACTATAAGACGCACTTAAAATCCTTTCATTTTCTCAAAAATTTACCGTGCGCCTTATAACGAGGGGGTTGATTATGGATTAGTTCTGGTTGTGCTTACAAAAACAGTTGTATTTGGTATATGACAAAATTATAATAATAGTCACACATAAGAGAAACATGTGGAATGCAGGTTGACACCCCTTGTTCAATAAATGATGCTAGCAAGTACAGGTTAGCCAGCAAGCCCTAAACTTTGATGTTCCGTTGAGAGTGCTCAAAAATCTGTCAAAATGTTTTAGTACAACTTTGGTAAACTAAGAATCCCACAGCTTGATGGATTGTTGGCGCATTACTGCTACAGTAGTTAGACGTACCATGCTTCAACATACGGATATTATTATGGTGTGTGTACAAGAACCACAACATTGCACCTATTAGGAGACATATTATGTAGTGTTTTGTTTCGACTTAGACTTAGACAAACTTTAATGGTCCACAAGGGAAATTGTTCCACACAGTAGCCCAGTTACAAAAGATGGAAAGGATAATGCAGACAAGGGCACAAAAAGAGGGCAAAAACATAAACCAAATATATATATATATATATATATATATATATATATATATATATATATATATATATATATATATATATATATATATATATATATATATATATATATATATATGGTTCGGTTAATTTTTGGTACAGTAAGAAAACAACAAAATATACATTTTTTGGTTATTTATTTACCAAATTTGTAAACAATGGCATAACATACATATACACAGAGGGTCCATTGCCAGGGTTAATGTGGTCAACATATATAAAACTATATATATATATATATATATACACCGTAATTTCCGGACTATAAGCCGCACCTGACTATAAGCCGCACCAGCTAAATTTAGGGGAAAATACAGATTGCTCCACATATAAGCCGCACCCGACTATAAGCCGCAGGGTTTTGATGTGTTATTACCGTAGTATATAGGGGTTCCTGCTACCACGTAGGGGATTGTCGGGACATAGATGACTGTTTGGGAACGCAAAGCATCCCATTTATTAACAATAAATCTTTCAATCATTCAATCAAACTTTCACATGGCGAACAGCATTCGTGCAGAGTACAAATAATACAACGGTGCAAAGTAATACAAAGTGCTCGCCTGTACGTTATCAAAATAACCAGCCTACCGGTATATGAAAAGTCAGTCTTTAATCATTGTGTCATCGTCTTCCTTCTGCGTACTAAAACCACCGAAATCCTCTTCGTCGGTGTCGGAGAAGAACAGGCCGTAAATAAGCCGCACCCTTGTATAAGCCGCAGAGACCAGAACGAGGGGAAAAAGTAGCGGCTTATAGTCCGGAAATTACGGTATATATATATATATATATATATATATATATATATATATATATATATATATATATATATATATATATATATATATATATATATATATATATATATATATATATATATATATATATATATATATATATATATGGTTCGGTTCATTTTTGGTACAGTAAGAAAACAACAAAATATACATTTTTTGGTTATTTATTTACCAAATTTGTAAACAATGGCGTAACATACATATACACAGAGGGTCCATTGCCAGGGTTAATGTGGTCAACATATATAAAATAAAAACTAAATAAGATAAGGTTTAGAATGGTTTCTTAACAAAACCTTTCTACATATAAAGTGTTTTTTTTATTGATTGATTGAGACTTTTATTAGTAGATTGCACAGTACAGTACATATTCCGTACAATTGACCACTAAATGGTAACACCCCAATAAGTTTTTCAACTTGTTTAAGTCTGGGTCCACGTTAATCAACATTAAACTGCCTCAAGTTGTTGCTGTGGCGAAGTTGGTAGAGTGGCCGGGCCAGCAATCGGAGGGTTGCTGGTTACTGGGGTTCAATCCCCACCTTCTACCATCCTAGTCACGTCCGTTGTGTCCTTGGGCAAGACACTTCACCCTTGCTCCTGATGGCTGCTGGTTAGCGCCTTGCATGGCAGCTCCCGCCATCAGTGTGTGAATGTGTGTGTGAATGGGTGAATGTGGAAATACTGTCAAAGCGCTTTGAGTACCTTGAAGGTATACAAGTATAACCCATTTATCATTTATCATTTAAATAAAATGACAAAACTTTTCTTCTACATATAAAAAGTGCAACATTAAACAGTTTCAAGTCAACTCATCATGCTTAATTTATTACAGCATGTGGGAAGCCTGTAGTTGATTTTTATTATGTAAATGTTATATTTTTATCAACATGTGATAGCAGGGACCCTGCCATTCAGGGCTTTGCTGTCCGTAACACACACACACACCGCAAAATAAGCTAACGTTACGCTAAAAGTGAATTAGCCTTCACCTCAAGCCAGGACTGCGAGCGAGCTGAGCTGCAGTTTATGTTTCTAGAACGTCAAAGGGCTCATAGTGATGTTACTAGTAGTCGACTGGGAGGTGTTTATTATAATTTGGGGAGAGTCCGCTGCCTGATGCTTACCTGCTAAACACCTATCTGCTCGATGCTGGCGCACTGACACCATGCGTTCTGAATACGCACTGCTGATTGGCTGTTACCGCTCTGATTGGTAACCATCTGTTACCAATCAGATGGTTGTGTGGGTGGGACAATGCTGGGTGCTGCGGAGTACTGACAGAGACAGAGGCAGTACGAAGCGGAGCAACTTGTTAAGACTTTAGCTTATCCGGCTACTTAATATGTTCGTGTGGAAACTCGTTCGGTACACCTCCGAACCAAACCCCCGTACCGAAACGGTTCAATACACGTACCGTTACACCCCTACAAATCACAGTTACCATTTACAAGATAACAGTACCGTATTTTCCGCACCATAAGCCGCCCCGTGTTGTAAGCCGCACCTTCAATGAATGGCATATTTCAAAACTTTGTTTACCTATTAGCCGCCCCGTGTTATTAGCCGCACCTACGCTACGCTAAAGGGAATGTCAAAAAAACAGTCAGATAGGTCAGTAAAACTTTAATAATATATTACAAACCAGCGTTCTAACAACACTGTTCACTCCCAAAATGTAATGTGCAAATGTGCAATCGCAAAAATAGTAACACTCAAAATAGTGCAAAGCAATAGCAACATCAATAACTCAACGTTGCTCATATGTTAGTGTCACACAACACACAAAATAAACATTTAAAGCTCACTTTCTGAAGTTATTACTCATCCACAAATCCCTCGAATTATTCTTCTTCGGTGTGCTTCACTTGTTTTTTGACACCATCTGTGATGTGGACGCGCATGCAGTCATAGATCAACAGGGACGGAGCTGCGTGAAAAAATTCACCCGGTCTCTTCGCTCATTTTTCTTCATCCATCCATCCCTTCAAGTTAGCTTTTATGATGAAGCCGGCTGGAAAGTTCTCTTTTGGCAAGGTCTTCCTTTTGAATATCACCGTGGGTGGAAGTTTCTGGCCGTTAGCATGGCAAGCTAGAACCACGGTGACGGACGACTTCTCATTCCCTGTGGTGCGAATATTCACCGTACGTGTTCCCATTGTATCCACAGTGCGGTTCACATGAATATCAAAAGTCAGTGGAACCTTGTACGCGTGTCTCTTAGTAGGAGACATTTTGTGGTCTTTACAGAAACACACAAATGAAATGAAACGTAATATCCGCACGCTTCTTCTTCTACGGGGGCGGGTGCTCAGCTTGGCGGTTGCTTACAGTAGAAGAAGAAGCGCTTCCTCTTATATGGGGGCGGTTGCTTACCGTAGAAGAAGAAGCGCTTCCTCTTCTACGGGGAAAAAAGATGGTGGCTGTTTACCGTAGTTGCGAGACCTAAACTTTATGAAAATAAATATTAATATTAATCCATATATAAGGCGCACCGGGTTATTAGCCGCGCTGTCAGCTTTTGAGAAAAATTGTGGTTTTTAGGTGCGGCTTATGGTGCGGAAAATACGGTATATATAACAGCTGCAGCAAAAAAAAAGGGCATCATAGAAATATAAGAATAGATAAAATAAAGGTCTGTAAAACATAATCTATGCAACATTTTGACCAAAGAACCACCAACATGTTATGTACACCACAAAGAAGTGTTTTAAATCATTTAAAACAAAACATAATATGACCCCCTTATTGCACCTTTTGTATGAAAATCTGCAGTACACATTATTATCCGGTGTGCCCTCTGGTACAAAAATATGGTAATAAAATGCCTAAATAAAGTTATTGTGGTGCGATGAGGTGGCAACTTGTCCAGGGGTTACCCCGCCCTTCCGCCAGACTGCACCTGTGATAGGCTCCGGCACCCCCGTGACCCCGAGAGGGACACGCGGTAGAAAATGGATGGATGGATGAAAGATATTGTGACCAAAATTATCGCGGTATTGTTGAATAACTTAAATAGATAGACACACAATATACTTTCTTGTCAATGGAAACATTAAATATTGTTCTGGGTTCATATGAGCCATATTAGTTTTTATTTGTGAGTTGAAAGATGTTTACCATCTTCCATTTTAATTAGTAAACATTTTAGAATGTTTTTTTAATGATACAAATTGGTTTATCAGTTATTTTCACATTCAGATTATGTGACGTCACTCGAGTTCACTTCATGTTGAACAGCTGTCTGTCTCTTTCGACTCGACAATTACTTTGTGTAAAGACTGCACAGTCTTCATGTTTAATGTGAATACTGTATCTTAGTTTTTTAGACAGTAATGTGTTTATACAAGTTTAGAGTGGCGTATGACGTTTCTTAATGGGAAAAGACGTTGATGTCGCTTGTTTTCATATTACCATTGGCTATTAAGCTAACGCTGGGCGTTCCATACATTTATAAAGTGCAGTTATTAATCACGGTTTTTCGATAATTTTTATTTAACACGGTAATACTAACCGTTGGGGGAACCAGCGGATATATTACCGTTTATGTGCATGCAGTATTAACACCTGCAGCTGTTGATATATATGTAAAAGGGTGACTGCTCTTGTAAACCATTACAACGCACGCATATGGCGATTATCGACGTGGAAAAGATACCGACTTCATCTTCATTTATCGTTCGGTTAATTGACTTATCGAATATCGGCCCAGGCCTAAAGGGCTGGTTAACAAGTCAGAGACCAAGAGCCACATTTGTACTCTGTTACTGTAAAGATCTATATTATACACATGGGCAAACGTAAACATCACCCCATCTCTTCAATGCGCGTGCACATGGGGTTTTTTTGCATTCTAATTTGTAAAAAGCGGCTAGATTTTGGTTGGCATTGCAGCTAATTGGAGCGTTTCATTCTGCCCCTAAATCACTTTAAAAATCCATCCAAAAACCGCCAACAATACTTCATTTTCGTTCCGTAACCTGTATAATAACCAAGCTGTAGCGACATTTTTTTTTGTAAGAGCGAACATTGAGGAACTGTTAGCTAGCTACGGCAATAGGTAAGCGAGCTTTTGCGTTAGCAGCTGAGTGGCTTTTGAGTTTAAAATGCACAACACAATGGACATCAATCTGTACTGACTGTAAAACATGAACAGTAATTTCACAGTATCTGTAAAGTATTATTTCATGTTTTGTTTGTACATAGCAAGCTCGACAGCATATGTAGTTGTAACAACAAGCATGGTGTGCTGCGTGTATCATGATCATAAAATGTAAATAATACTTACCTGTGCCTCCAGATGAACCATGGAGTTAAACAATTACGCATTTAGTTGTCAATTGCTTTCCCCCTAAGGTATTTTCTTATCAAATGCTTTCTTATCAGTCCTGTGGCTTTACGTTGGCTGCTAGTCGCCACTATTAACGCTAGTTCTCGGCTTAGCAGCACAAGCAGCTTCATGGTACGTCCATAAATCTTCAAGAAGGTGCATGTTAAAGTGAGTAGAATAGACTAGCTTTATTGTCATTACATGACTGAAAAAAATCAGACCCATAAGATTTGTTGTGTTGAAACTCGTCTTTTTGGAATTTCTGCAAAACGGGTTTTGCAATCTGAGTGAAAGTTCTTCTACTGACACAGTTTAAAAAAAAAAGCCCACACTGGTGACTGCCGTGCCATGAAGCTTTACTCTAGTTTGTACACAACAGGACGTGCGCGCAGTATCATGACATAATAAATATGTGACCATACCGTAAGGGAGGGGTTGAGGACCCAGGCAGCAGCATAAGCCACAACAAAGAGACCAACAAAATTGACATTAAACAGAAAATACATTTCTACTCACAAGCATATATTCACCAAACTGTAGAAACAAATATTGACTGCAAACTTTCTACTACTTGGCCAGTCGGCAGGGCTGCAATGTGTGCTTACTAGCCTGTTGGGTCAGACCTCCAATTCTAATTTTAAAACAAATAACATAGTCAATGTTATGTTGAACATGATTACAAAGAGAGGGTAGCATAAGTGTTGCTTTTGTGTAAGTTTAAATATACATGTTTTTTTTTTTCATAAAAAATGAGTTGTTACCCATACCCATTTGTTTTTCTCAGTGTGTCACCAATATAATGTGTGCAAAAAGATTAATTTTACAACATGGCCCCCATTTAGGGCAGCACGGTGACACAGGGGTTAGTGCATGTGCCTCACAATACGAAGGTCCTGAGTAGTCCTGAGTTCAATCCCTGGCTCGGGATCTTTCTGTGTGGAGTTTGCATGTTGTCCCCGTGACTGCGTGGGTTCTAGTGGTGTGGGAAAAAATCGATTTGAATTCAAATCGCGATTCCCACGTTGTACGATTCAGTATCGATACAAATTTTTCAAAAATCGATTTTTATTTTATTTTTATTTATTTTATTTTATTTTATTTTTTTAATTAATCAATCCAACAAAATAATACAAAGCAATACCATAACAATGCAATCCAATTCCAAAACCAAACCCAACCCAGCAACACTCAGAACAGCAATAAACAGAGCAATTGAGAGGAGACACAAACACGACACAGAAACAAAAATGAATATTATCAACAACAGTATCAATATTAGTAACAATTTCAGCATAGCAGTGATTAAAAATCCCTCATTGACATTATCATTAGACATTTATAAAAAATAAAAAAAAAGAACAATAGTGTCACTGTGGCTTACACTTAGTTGCATCCCATCTCATAAGCTTGACAACACACTGTGTCCAATATTTTCACAAAGATAAAATAAGTCATATTTTTGGTTCATTTTAATAGTTCAAACAAATTGACATTATTGCAATCAGTTGATAAAACATTGTCCTTTACAATTATAAAAGCTTTTTACAAAAATCTACTACTCTTCTTGCATGTCAGCAGACTGGGGTAGATCCTGCTGAAATCCTATGTATTGAATGAATAGAGAATTGGTTTGAATCGGAAAAAGATAGTTTTTGAATCGAGAATCGTGTTGAATTGAAAAAATCGATTTATAATCGAATCGTGACCCCAAGAATCGATATTGAATCGAATCGTGGGACACCCAAAGATTTGCAGTGGGTTCCCTCCGGGTACTCTGGCTTCCTCCCACCGCCAAAGACATGCACCTGGGGATAGGTTGATTTGCAACACCAAATTGGCCCTAGTGTGTGAATGTGAATGTTGTCTATCTGTGTTGGCCCTGTGGTGAGGTGGCGACTTGTCCAGGGTGTACCCTGCCTTTCACCCAAATGCAGCTGAGATAGGCTCCAGCACCCCCCGCGACCCCAAAAGGGACAAGCGGTAGAAAATGGATTTATGGCCCCCATTTACTAAGATTCCAAAAATAAGTGCTAAATAGCATGTGCAAAATAAAAAAATGGCACATACGTTTTAGTGTGCAATTGTTATCAGGCGCAAAAGCGGTGTATTCTGACTGCCCCATGAAGTTTTACCCTGTGCTAGTATTGACTGTTACCATGGAGACAAGTAATTTTCCTCCACATCCATGGCATCATGTATTAACTTGTGGTGTATTGCTAAGTGTGGAACATGCAGCAGACAACTATAATCTGTCTCACGTTTTCTGGGCAATAGAAGCCGCTCCTCTAGCGGGATCTTGCAAACAGAACCGACTTTTTGCTGAAAGATGCCTGAACTAACTGCGATAGAATGATTCAGATGCAAGAAAATGCAGTGTTGCTGGAGTGTTTCCATCGGAGATATGGCATGTTCCTTCTGGTGTCCGTTGGCCCCAAATCAGCCTTTTGGTCATCCAGCTGAATTGACAATATGTCTGTATCTTTTGTATTGTGATATTGCAAGTATGTTGACCAGCGCAGGAAATATTTTTTTGCTCTCTCTCTGATGTTTGTCATTGCATGCTTTGCTTTCTTCTCGCCTTCTCTTTGCATGTAAGTTCACAACACTGATTTTGTTGCAGTATTATTATTGGAACAATGACATATTTTTCCAAAATCTCACATCATCCCTGCTTGCCGAAAGATGGACAAACTCATGAAAGTGTATAAAGTGGTTGTAAATGATTTATTTTGTTACTTTAAACTAGGGCTGTCAGCGTTAACGCATGTGATTAATAAAAAAACATATATCGCATTATCATATGTGAGTGAAGATTAATCGCATCCAGATTAAGGCTTAATCTGGAAGATGCGCACTATTACACGGTCTGTTATCACGATGATAGGCGGCCAATTTCGCTTCAAAACAGATTTTAAGATAAAACTGAGGTAACTTGTCGGTAGGGATGGGAATTGATAAGATTTTTTTTTTTCCGGTTCCAATTTGGATTCTGCTTAATGATTCGGTTCTTTAACGGTTCTCTTATCGATTCTTATTTGGAAAAACAAAAAGGTAAAATAGCATCAATTGTGTTGAGCCAACATGACCATACAAAGCCAACAGTGAAGTCTTAAGAGGCACATAGCATAGAAAAAATTACTTTTAAAAAGAAATATAAGAAATATATAGTGTTCTGTAGAACTTAGAGTATAAATCGCTCCGGAGTATAACTCGCACCGGCCGAAAATGCATAATAAAGAAGGAAAAAAACATATAAGTCGCACTGGAGTATAAGTCGCATTTTTTGGGGAAATTTATTTGATAAAACCCAACACCAAGAATAGACATTTGAAAGGCAATTTAAAATAAATAAAGAATAGTGAACAACAGGCTGAATAAGTGTACGTTATATGACGCATAAATAATCAACTGAGAACGTGCCTGGTATGTTAACGTAACATATTATGGTAAGAGTCATTCAAATAACTATAACATATAGAACATGCTATACGTTTACCAAACAATCTGTCACTCCTAATCGCTAATTCCGATGAAGTCTTATACATCTAGTCTCTTACGTGAATGAGCTAAATAATATTATTTGATATTTTACGGTATTGTGTTAATAATTTCACACATAAGTTGCTCCTGACTACAAGTCGCACCCCCGGCCAAACTATGAAAAAAACTGCGACTTATAGTCAGAAAAATACGGTATGTGGAAATTACTCAAGAATGTAACATTTATATTAACATTTTTAAAATGTTTAGGAATCTTATCTCCTTAGAAAATATATTAGTGACACACAAAATATTAGAAAGGTTTGTTTAGATTTACAAGATGAAACTCGTATACATAACATGCAACACAAGGTATTTCAAGCCTTATTTTGATTTAATTTTGATGATTATGGCAGTTTATTAAAACCTTGAAATGAAAATCTAAACTATAAATCATGATCATCAAAATTATAAGAAATACATGCTTGACATATCTCACTTTGCATGCAATGAGGTAATATCACATATTAGTTTCACATTGGAAGTTAATCTGCTGACATAAATGGAATACATGATATTCTAATGTTATGAGTTTCGCCTGAATAATGGAAATTACAGAGTGAAAATGTGGTTGCAGGAAAACATTAAACTTTTCTCTGACTACAATTGAACTTTCACCTCTTGAAAACCATTAGCACTGTGGCAAATTGTGCAAGCTTTTAACCACAAACTTAGTCACTGCTTGTGCACTTCCCTGCCGCGATGAAAGGAGACGCTGTAGCGCCAGGCGGCAGACATGAAAGGGAACTGCTACTTATGTACTTCTCGCCTTGAAGCCAGTGAGAGTCTGTCCCTCGTCTTGCTCATCTAAATGACAAAGCATTCATTTTAATTTAACCGGTGATAGCACTAACATGATAGGCGGTGATTTAGTACCTGTTGTATTCACGGCAGATGACGTGCTATTGTTACTGCTGCTGGGATGAGAATGAGGCGGTTCAAAATCGCAACATTCATTTATAGTTGTTGCATGTTGTGTGTTCAAATGTTTCAGCATTTTGCTCGGATGTCCTCCTTAATGAAAAAGCAACCTTGCAGTTATTACAAGTAGTGCTGTTGCAATTGTTTCTTGTTAAATTTAGTAAACTTTAGAGCGTTTGTTTCGTCCATTTTTTTTAATCACTTAACAGCCGTACTTCAAACACTTCAAATCTTTCAGCAGCTTCAGACCTATCCATAGATATTAAGTTTGTATTATGTTTTTATGTATTTTATGTTTTACTATAATTTTGGCAGCTGGGATAGGCTCCAGCACCCCCGCGACCCCGAGAGGGACAAGCGGTAGAAAGTGGATGGATGGATATAATTTTGTAAAAAAAAGAAAACACAAATATATGGGGAAAAAAAGGTGCAATATTTTCCAAAAATGTGTTTCAAAGTGGTATATATAGAATTAGATTTCGGCATGGGGCAGCACATGCGTAGTAGTTAGCGCTCGTGCTTCACTGCGAGAAGGTCCTGGGTACGACTACCAGGCTCGGGGTGTTTGAAGGGTTTACATGTTCTCTCTGGTACAGCGTGGGTTCCCTCCGGGTACTCCGGCTTCCTCCCACCTCCAAAGACATGCACTTGGGGATAGGCTGGCTTCACTAGATTGGCTCTTGTGTGTCAATGGTTGTCTTTCTATCTGTGTTGGCCCTGCGATGAGGTGGCGACTTGTCCAGGGTAGGGCTGCAACGATTAGTCGACATGGTCGACAAATGTCGTCAATAAAATTTGTCGTCGACATTAATCGTGATGTCATCACTTGTGTTTGTTCTTGGCAGGAGTGGGTCACTCACAAAAACATCACCAGTGATAACATGTAAAGTTTGAGGATATTTCCTCTTATTCTTGTTAAAAACATGAATAACTTGCTCATTTTGCAAAGCAGACCTTGTTTTTATGGCAGTACATCTGTGATACGCGAGCATTTAAAGCAAAGGCATGATGTTGGACATTTGGTGGGAGAATGCGGTCTCAACCTCGGTAAGAGCGTTAGCTTCTTCAAGAGTGAGACAAAGTTGTGTAAAAAATAACTTTAAGTATCATTTTAGCCAAAGTCACCCAGCCCTACTTTGTCTACATCACACACACGCACGCACACACACACACACACACACGTTTTTAAATGACATTTTATTTGTCATTTTAATATTTGCAACAGCTGAATGAGCAGCACAGTTACAGTAAAAATACATTTTTTTTGGATGAGTTAGTCATCTTTGTTCTAAGCACACGCCTAAAACAAATTTAGCTGCATTTAGAAGTCGATAGAAAAATTTTAGCAATTAAATATGTGTACGCTTTATTATCCGACTAGTCGACTGATCGTTGAAATAGTCGCTGACTAATCGCCTATCAAAATAATCGTTAGTTGCAGCTTAAGTCCAGGGTCTACCCTGGATGTCTTCCAAGTGTAGCTGTAATAGTCTCCAGCCCCCCTTTGCTACCCCTAGCGGTAGAAATAGATGGATGGGAGGTATCGCCCCCTATTCTTGCTGAAACTGAACGTTTGTTTTAACAAAAGTAATGTTAAAGTCTCCAAGCATATGAAGTTACGTAACTACATAATTTTTCGTTATCTAGTGGTTTAGTGGTGCCATTGCACATATACACATTGACAATGGACCCAAAATGTCTTCAAAACCACATTTACACACATCTATGTAGCAATAACAACCCACCACGATCATTCCTTGTACTTCCAAGGCAGATGTTTACATCCATCCAGTATTTGTGGTGAAAGCCTTATAACATGTCATGTTTTCAGTACATTGAAAAATGTGTTACAATGGGAATAAATGGGCAAAGGGGCTATAAGTGTATAGTAAATGTATATCTCCCATTTGGAATAACTTTGTAAAAAGTGTCATGATGCCATTTTAAAGATAAACTTGTTCAACACTATGTGGCCAAATTTCAGCCCTCTAACCTTTAAATTTAAGTGATTTGTCGAATATGGGGAAAAATGCAGAAAATGTCCATGACTCAGGAGTTAAAAGACGCGAATATTGGTGCACAAACTTAATAGATCAATTTTGCTGGTTTTTTTTATACATGCACATCTGAAGGAAATTGCACAAAAGACATAAGTAGAATGAAGACATGCAGGATAAATGAGAAATTGTGGCTTGACTAAACCTTGTTGGGGCTTTATTGAAATTATTTGGTTACACGTTTGCAGAGCCTGGATCACTTAAATAAGACCACAAAATTGATAACTGATGCAGAAATGGAACAAGGATATGTACCTTTTTACAGTTGCTTCTTTAGCAATTAAAACCAATAAAAGAAACAATAAAAAAGCAACACAAACACTGTTCAAAAAAGAAAGAAAAAGATTAGCAGACCGTAGCTGACGGGCGGTATAGCTCGGTTGGTAGAGTGGCCGTGCCAGCAACTTCAGGGTTCCAGGTTCGATCCCCGCTTCTGCCATTCTAGTCACTTCCGCTGTGTCTTTGGGCAAGACACTTTACCCACCTGCTCCCAGTGCCACCCACACTGGTTTAAAAATGTAACTTAGATATTGGGTTTCACAATGTAAAGCGCTTTGAGTCACTTGAGAAAAGCGCTATATAAATATAATTCACTTCACTATGCTTTTATGTGCTCCAAGTGCAATTTACTCGTGTTAAATAGAGTATATAAAAGAAATTATTCAATGGTTGATTTTATTAATGAAAAATAAAGTTAACACAAATAATAAAATTGTGAACTCTTCCTCCCACAAACCCTGACCAATAATCAAATCCGAGACGTTTCCTTTACTGACAAAGAAATGAACTACTACTCCAACAGGGACTGTGAATATAATTGGGAATTGTGTCATTACATCATAATTAGTGACAATGCAGGGAAGGACTGAGATATTTTTGTTTTTAAATTTAATATGAAGTTCCCTGACATTTTACCTGTGCAAACTTGTATTGAATTGTGGAGCCCTACGCACGGTGTGTATTCTACATTATAATAATTGGAATTATGTATCATTTTCCGATCATTATTTAATGCTGCTAATTCCGATCATCCATGAGTGAGATTGGCGAATACCGATCACATCTGAAACTGTAAACCTTTCAATTAATTTATTGAGAGTGCGTGACAGTTTAATAACAACACAATATTTAAACTAATTCCTTATTTTCTTTTAGTACATACAATTGTTTAAGCAAAACAAAGTCAACAGTACATACTACACACTACCTAAACAAAAGCAAAAACTACCGTCTACTATGTGTTTTTGTTTAATCAAATTGTGAAAAGAAGAAATAAATATTGTGTCAATGGGTTGAGGTTGCGATTGAAGCGGCAGTGAATACAATCATAAAAAGCTGTGGTTGCTAGCTCTCCATGCCACTGACGATTGCACACATAAGATCACCGAGTGAAGTAAGCTGGCATACAGCATTGATCCCTTGATTATTTTCAAAAATTCCATCCATCCCATCCATTTTCTACCGCTTGTCCTGTTCGGGGTCGCGGGGGTGCTGGAGCCTATCTCAGCTACAATCGGGCGGAAGGCGGGGTACACCCTGGACAAGTCACCACCTCATCGCAGGGCCAACACAGATAGACAGACAACATTCACACTCACATTCACACACTAGGGACCATTTAGTGTTGCCAATCAACCTATCCCCAGGTGCATGTCTTTTAAAAAATTGTTCGGTCCTATACTGACAGAGTGGCAAAGTTACTAAAAGATCAAATGTATCCTTGATTGTTAGCCTGCAGAGAATAAATCGCTATAGTTGCTTGTCCGGTATATTCTTGACTTGCTTTTTTGCAACCGATTTGAGGCTAAATTAATCCAGGATAACCAATTTTTCCAGGCTTAATTCCTTTTTCTGGTTTTGTGAAATACCATGTATTTCACGTAAGTGTGTGACATATATTTGTTTTTGTCCCTCTTGGACAGCCGAGCTGGAGCCTAGCCCAGCTGCACTTGGGCGGAAGTGGGCCATATTGCAAATAAAACTCATTAGAGGGGGCGTACATGTAAATCTAACTCCAAAGACTCACTGGTTCCAGTGTAAACTTTTTGTATCAGCTGTTTACTAATAATGATGTTAAAGAAAATTGCATATTTGTAGAAGACATTTTGTCTGGTGAAATGATCATCAAAACCAATGCGCCTCCACAGGAATTCAGTAGAGTTGGATAACCCAGCAGAGGAAACCAAAGCCAAGCGCCTTCTGGATAACCTGGTGGCGGAGCTCCAGAGGAAAGCACAGCTTCAGGGAGGGGAGGATGGTTTTCTTCTCAAGATCAAGCTGGGACACTATGCAAATCAACTAAAGGTAAACCAGCAAAACTAGTAAGTCAGATACAGGGTTTCCCCCAGATTGTCTATATACTTGTGGAGGTGGGGGCGTGGCCGGGTACAAAAAAGGCTAAAAATAAATTTCAAAACAAATCTGTGTTATTAGTAATTAGTATTAACTAGGGGTGTAACGGTACGTGTATTTGTATTGAACCGTTTCGGTGCGGGGGTTCCGTATTAACTAGGGGTGTAATGGTACGTGTATTTGTATTGAACCGTTTCGGTACGGGGGTTCCGGTTCGGTTCGGAGGTGTACCGAACGAGTTTCCACATGGACATATTAAGTAGCGTAACGCATGCTGTGTAAACAATGCACACCGAGACACAACACACGGCATGCTAGCAGCTAACGGGCTACGATAGACTGACCATACGTCCTCTTTTCACCGGACATGTCCTCTTTTGCGGAGCTGTCAGGGCTGTCAGGGTGGAGTTTCTTAAATGCCTCAAATGTCCGGCATTTTGAGTTAGGGTTGCGTGTATTTTCAATGTTCATTCAGGGTTAAGAAGGGGTTAAAAACAAAACAAAATGTGCGTGCAGCAGCATTCGTGAGGGAGAGGCAGAGACAGAGAGAGTGAGAGAGTTATGATAAACGCGCATGCGTCGCCAGGCTCTGCTTTTTATCTCTAGATTGATCAGATTTCATTTTTTATTATCTATAGCAGGGGTGTCAAAAGTGTGCCCCGGAGGCCATTTGCGGCCCACAGCTAATGTTTTGAAGGCCCACGACACATTCTAAAAATACTATTAAAATAAACAAAAACATAACAAAAGTGAAATAAAAAAGCTTAAAGGTTAAATGTAATTTAGAAAAAGTTGCAATGTTGACTAATAAAACAAAGCTCTGTTTTTTTTCTTTCAAACTGTCATTGCTCAAAACATAATGTTGAATCAAAATCAATGTTATTATGAATTATTGACCTATCCAAGGTTCCGATTACTTCACATCAAATATTCCACTAAGAAAAATATTTTTGGTGGAAGATTTTGCAAATTTGGTAAATAAATAACCCCAAAATTTATATTTTGTTGTTTTCTTACTGTACTGAAAATTAACCGAACCGTGACCTAAAAATTGAGGTACGTACCGAACCGAAATTTTTGTGTACCGTTACACCACTAGTATTAACATGTATTTTTTATATTGCATCGTTTTGCTCTATATTTCATTGTGTATTTTTTGTTGCTGCTTATTGTACAATGTAGGACAGGTTGTATACCAGTGGCGGTTACTGGTCTTTCACATAGGGGAAGCCCATTTTTAGCTACTTTCTAAACACAAATACAATCTCTGATGACAGATAAAAGATATTAGGTTGCTAGATTTTACAAAGAAAGCATAACTTACAAGGCTCTAAAGTTCTCCATATCAACATGGAACAACAGAATGAAACTTGAAAAATGCTCTGGCATTGGTTTATATTTCGAAATCACTGATTTTCTTATTTTGAGATTCAGCCTCAGACAGATCATCCAATCATCATGCAGAATCTCAGCATTCAGGCCAACCGAGGCCGAGCCCACTTCTCATTCACTTTAAGCTCGTTGTCCATGGGCAGGACAGAACTGAGCATTTATCCAATGGGTGTCTAGTTTGGCTGCAGTGGAACAATTGAAAGTTCAAGTCAATTAACGCTCAGCTGTTTAATGCACTGTGACTCTACCACAATGAATGAGAAGAAAGTCATGTGAGTTGTCGCGAAAGTACCGTAGTACAAATACAAGACACATTAACGTCTTTCCCCATTACAACCATATAACCCCAATCTAAACTTCTATTAACACATTGCTGTCTGAGCTACTAAGATAGCTAGGGTTGCCAACCGTCCCTTAAAAAAACTGAATTGTCCCGTATTTAGTTATATAAGTACGTGTGCCTTATCAATCTGTAAATGGACAGACTTTGTCCCGTATCACCGTGTAAATCATAAGTCTTTGAAATGTCAATGGAATTATTGCATGACAGGTCGCTTTATATTGCATTTTACGGTAAAGCTGCAGCCCTTAACTGCCCCACGACCAATGAGCAGACAACACCCTTACAAGTGACCATTTCAACACAGAATGTGGCTCATCTCATTGGTTGATGCACTGGCGTGTGTGACGAAAATACCGTCAGAAAACAGACGAGAACACAAAAGCATGTCTAACAGGGATGACGCCGAGACTGATGCTACGCAAACGAGTGACAACCTCAATAGGCGTTCTTCTCCGAGGAAAAAAAGACAAAACGGCTTCAGAAATACAAATTCGATTAGGTAAAGGAAAATATGTGGCTGGAAAAGGTGCGTGGTTTGCCGCCGCATTTTTTTCTATGGCCCATGGTGGATTGTCGAGGTGGGAATTTTTGGGCACCTGACGATTCGATTACGATTACGTTTCAGGAGTTACGATTCGATAAAAAATTGATTATTGATGCATCTTTAATTTATGTATGATGCAGTTTTACCTTTTTTTTGTTTCACTAAATAAGCATTTATCACCTACAACTTAAAAAAAACCCTATTCATTTGGAATAACAATCCATCCATCCATCCATTTTCTACCGCTTGTCCCGTTCTCAGCTGCATTTGGGCGGAAGGCGGGGTACACCCTGGACGAGTCGCCACCTCATCGCAGGGTCAACACAGACAGACAACATTCACACTCACATTCACACAATAGGGCCAATTTAGTGTTGCCAATCAACCTATCCCCTGGTGCATGTCTTTGGATGTGGGAGGAAGCCGGAGTATCCGGAGGGAACCCACACAGTCACGGGGAGAACATGCAAACTCCACACAGAAAGATCCCGAGCCCAGGATTGAACTCAGGACCTTCGTATTGTGAGGCACACACACTAACCCCTGTTCCACCGTGCTGCCCGGAATAAGAATCAGTTGAATAATTCTCGCATGTAATAAATAATGAAAATGTGTGCAAAACTGGACCATAAGTGCCCTATATTAGAGGAGCTGGTCGGATTTCTCGGTGAGGTGGTTCGCTGCAGTCAGCCACATTTTAGAACTGTCTGCATTACTTTATTAACAATAAACAAATCGATTATTGACGTTTACTAATCAATTCTATAATCGGCCATGTCCGAATTGCGATGCATCTAAAAATCAAGTATTTCCCCCACCTCTTGTGGATTGTGGGAAGTTAAACAGTTTGCTGCTAGTAGTGGTAGTCAGAGACGAAAAAACCAGTGGAAACCTTTACCGGTTTGTTGTCCACCAGGCGACACCAAAAACCAACCAGAAGTCAAGCAGAATATAATTTTAAGAGTTATATTTACTTTATTTTTATATGTATATATTTTTATTTTGCATTAAACTCAAGCTGTTGAGCAATTTGTTTCTCAGGTAGCCTATTCATATTACTCCAAAACATGCATTTAATACCATCTTAGTTTGATTCAAATTGCATCGTTTCACAAAAAAGGCCAAACCAATCACTACGCTGATAGGGGTGAAGACGATAAGTTTGGCCGGTGTTCTAAGAAAATGTGCTACCTGTAAAATGTTGCTTCCCAAAATTACTGAGCATACACACGCATGCGCATCAACACTGTTTCCTTAAACAAAATAGCTATAGCAATTAAGGTAAAAAACGTTGCTATATTGTGGTTATTTTTAGCATTATTTTACACACCAGAAAACAAAAACTGTAGAAACCTTAATTAACCTAAAATTCATGGCCGGTTGTTTGTGTCTACTGTATGGTGACAGAATAAATGTCAACAACAGGTTTTTTGAGAAGCTCATATATGAATCATATGAAAAACTACAAAAGCACTTGTTCCAGGACCAATTTTGACATTTTCTGAAAAGATCATCTAAATTCGTCCATTAGTTATGTTGCTAACTATCGGATTATGCAGCTGGTTGCAATTTTTTTTTATGAAGCAGCACATTTTTTCGGAATACCGGTCCTGCCATCAAGGTGTCATTTATTTTTTTCAGGGAGTTGGCAACCCTAAAGATACCTACCGGTAATTGAGCACATGCAACCTAGACTTTGCTCTCTT